>NW_024087598.1:0-9905 GCF_009730915.1 Dioscorea cayenensis subsp. rotundata | reverse complement strand
TCAGTTACGTATTGTTGAAGAATCAGAGTTTTTGCGTGAGAAGATGAAGGAAATTGAGGAGAGGTATGGTTCACATAGAGCACTAGTATAATTTTCTCATGAATGTATGTATCAATGTCAGGTGAAAAATGCTGGCTTCTAATGGATGTAGGAATTAGTCTCTTTTGTTTTGCAATGTCCCTATAAAATGCAAGCTTAAATATCATAACCACATATATGGATAATCATCATGACTAGTAGCATTAATAGAAGATTAGTGGATACAACTTCATCTTTAGAAGGATAGAATTGATTGGGCTGATCCAGGGCTTCAAATGAAATGTCCAACATCCTTTAATGTATATTCAGTTCTTTTGGCATGCTGAATCTTACAGCAAGTATGCTCCGCATGAGTAATAGTAATAGCAGGGTTGTATTACTGTTTGCATGATGCATACTGCCAAGTTTTTATGAGGACAATAGATTTTTCTCAAATTATTCTTGTCAATATTATCTCACTGATACTGTGTTTGGATTGAGGGAATGGGGAAAGCAAAATAGAGTGGAAAAGATGGGAAGGAAAGGCAAGCAAATCTTTGTTATGTCCATATTTCCTTGATCCAAACAGTCTGTAAGCTAGAATATGCTTAAGTTTGCAGTTCAAAATTACTAAATGTGATACATACACATGATTGTTCAATTTAGAAATTAGTCTATATAGTTTCATTTTAGTAGAAAAACTTTCTCTTGATGTGAATGTTCCAGTGTTGTACTGCAATCACCTGTATTACTAGACACTATCGCAATTTGATGTGCTCATCTTGCAGGCAGAAAGCTGCAGCAAAATTGAAGGATGAGAAGATACATGAACTGGAAGAAGAGGCAAGTGTTATTATCTCCCTGCTCAATTATGATATGCTATAGTTGAACAACTATGTCGATTTGCTGCTAATTATCTGTTGGATTTACAGATTAGAGATTTCACTGTTTTCATAGAAGCCCAAAAAGTTCTAGATAATGTTGAGGCTCCAACGGTATCAAAGGGGGACAGTGCTACCTGTTACTCAACCTTCTCGCTGGCCGATCAAGACGACCTACTAAGCTGAACCGAAAGCGAACTTAGGCTTACTTACGAACCAGGATGCATTCTTTCAAAGTTGCATTTTGTGTTTGGTGGTTGTAAATACTACCAAGATAGCGCGGTCACAACTAGAATATATAACCCTTGGATAACATTTGTATCAACTCTATTCACCAAACTAGGAGCCTTTTACTACACACTACCAGCTCCTGTTTCAAACCAGATCCTCATTGCAATTTATGCTTTTCTTTCAGAAACATTTGTGGTCTTAGACAACAAACTAATTACATTAGTGATAACAGTCTCAGGTGATTCATGTTATCTCACCAACTTAGGTGCACATCAAAGAATAGTTTCGGTTAGTGTACGTATTTGTATATAATGTTTATTAATTCAGTGGATATATTTCATATAAAAATAAAAAATGGATGCATTTAGTTTAAAAATATTTATTTTGATCATTATTAATTAATTTAATTATATAGTTTTTGAAAATAGAGAGTTAGCAATAGAGAGCTTTGCTATGTCTATTATCTACGTGTTTGTGTGTCCTCTACTGTATGGTTTGCAATAGCAATCCAAATTGCCTATCCATCAAGTTATTTATTAATGCGAACTCAAAAGACAACACCTTTTAAAACGCGACACTTTTGAGCTCTCAGAAAACTATGAAGTTAGGTTTTAGAGGAACCTTGATCCAATAATTATAGTGAATTATGAACCAAAGGTATAGAGAAATCTCGATGTAGTTATTAAAAAAATTAAAAATCCAGATTATAAGATGATTTTTGACACCACAAGCAATTAACTTGAAAACGTTGAACGAGTTCTTTTGTTGAATCAAAATGGAAAAACTATCATACTTTTCATTGATGATCATATGTGCCTCTCACGACAACACATATAAACTACATTAAAAACAATATGTTAGATAATATTTCAGAAGTGAGAATATTTGAGAATGATATTCGAACAAAATAGGAAACCTTTAAAATAAAAAACACCAGGTTCAAAAAGGTTGCATCAAGTGGTCGGTGGTCATTGATGTCGACTTTATTCAAATAGTTGGTGATATCGAGTATGCCTTTCCAGGTGTTCTATTTTTGTGTAGAGCAAATCAGATAAATCTTGAGACCATTCAGATGTGGTTTGTTGTGGAGTTCATCTAGACAATTGCAATGTTGAAATAGAAGCGAATCCATTATAAATATATATTTTAGCTATATATTTATTATAATTGCACTCTTAATAAATATACTTGAGATTGAAGCATTAAAGAAAAACTTAATTTTTATAAAATAAATTTCAATAAAAATCATGGGCAAATTTCAATCCAGAATTCAAAGCTCAGAATCGGATGCTTCAAGCTCAATATCTCAGACATAACTATATTTCAGACTCCCTCCTCATTCTCCCTCCACGATCGATAAGATCTACCGCTTTTTCGCTTTGCAGACACGTGAGAATATCAATCTTCCCTCATATGATGGATAAACTTTACTGGGGGTATACATGTAATTTTAGGTTTACATTATATAATTATATATAAAGAGAGTATATTTATAATATAATTTTTTAAAAAGGATATAAGCGAAAAAAGCCTTTCCATGTGCTTAAGATGCGTGAAGATATGTGTTTTGGATTGATCTCATCGTAGCCGTTCAATGTTAGGTTAAATATATCTCGATTGTTTCCTTGTTCTTCGAGCGTGGTTCCTGGCGGGAGGTGGAACGCAGCTCAACGTTGGCGATCAGGGCTGCACTTCTCCGGTGGTTCCTGGCGCCCTTCTCTCATTCTGCCCCAACTCTCGATCAATCTCCATCTCGATCCTCAACTGGGACGCCTTCCACTCCTCCCCATCCAGAAATTGCGAGGAACGGCTGCGTTGTTGAATCTAAGGCCTTCGAAACACCTGAACCGCTTCGCATGGAATCCTAACTCCGGCCACAAGAAGAATGAGATTATATTCCCTTTTCTCCCTTTCCCTCTCCGTGAAATCTTCGTTTTCATCTCGATCCTTATCTTTTGTTGTTTTTTGTTGTTGATTTGATGAATAATCTAATGAAAATTCACAGGAAATTGGGGGTCGACTTCGGCCTTACTCCCTACTGCGAGGATCAGATCGCGCAAGTATGTCCATTCCATCTTTTCCTTGATTTTTTAGATTTTTGTTAGGTTTTTGGTGCTCTGTTTGATATGTTTGGTGTGCTAAGTATATAAAGTAGAAGCCTTTAGTGGAGCCTGCTAAATGGTTTGTACTGTCCTGTCCTTCTTGAAAAATTATTATTTTTAGTTTATTTTGTGTTGATGGGTTTGGGTGATTGTTATTTGGAAGTGGTTGATCTCATATGTATACCACACTTCCTCTTGTTTTGCTTGATTTGTAATTTTCTTTACCTTGAAGTAGGAATGTTTTTTTATTGTATGCAAGTTCATTGATTCTATGCCTTGAAATAATAACATTTTAATTTTTCCATGTTACACTTCGAAAATATGTTGCGTATAGACATGGGTTAGACATTTCAAATTGTTGAAGGTTGAGCTTTTATCTCTTTCACCAACAGATGTTTTAGTGTTTGCCTCAACATTGGCGGGGAGATTTATTTTTGTTGAATGCTTATGTAAGTCTATGATTGTGAGAAGTTTTCTTTTTTGAGTAATGGAAGCAGTGTGGATTTGTTTCTTGCCCTAGGAGAAGTATTGGATTCTTCAAACTCTTAATAAAAAGTTTTAATCTCTACCATGTTGTATTTGGTGTCATTTTGATCTATCTAGATGTTGAACTCATTTTGTAACATTAGGATTTTTAGTCATTACTTTCATTGCCATTAGGATTTTTGTTAGGGAAAAAGTCTTCTTCAAGTTATTATGTCATAATGGATTCACTAACGCATGGCCATTTTGTATTATCTTTCATTACCTTGTTGCTACAAATAGGTTAATTTTTATGTATTTTTGAAATAACTTAAAATTTTAGTATTTAAGAGGATGATTAGACTCCTCAGTTATATGTCCATTTCACTAGCCTAAACATCATAGCAATCTCAAGCTGGGAGCAGCTAATTTTGAACTGTTTGTTAGGTTTGTGAGAATTTGAGAATTTTTTTTTCCTTTCGTTGGTTTTCATATTCAATTAATCTTAATAAATTTATGAATACAGACTTTTTTGGAGTGTGATTTCATTGTAGTGGCAGACTAGGGGAATTATTTGTACTGGTGCATTATTACGAAGATGCTAATTTTCCTCACTAGTATAGAATTTTTATCCCTTCGACAGGCAAAGAGAGGCATTAAGCCATTTTTAACAGAGAAGGACAAACGAGGGCAAGAGAAGGAAAAACGCCAGCATCGGGGATCCACGGCCGTGGGGAAGTGGGCGGCGGAGATCGAGATCCACCTGAAAGGCTCCGTGGTCCGGCTTGAAACCCGCGCCACCGCTGAGGACGCCGCTAGGCGTGATGCCGCCGCTGCCGAGATCTCGTGGATCCAAAGCTGTCGAACTTCCCCACCGACGAATCCCCAATCGAGAGAAGCCCCGCCGCGGGACGCTCGCTCTCAGACCGGGCGATGGGTCACACGAGAACGAGCGACGACGGAGGAGGCGCCCGAGGGAGAGGATTGCACGGGTCAAGGAGTTGTCGGGGTTGGAGCGTATAGCTCGGGTTTGATCTCGGGGCTTTGAATGCCGAGAAGGATTGCTGGGTTTCCTTTGAGTGATAGATGTATGGCTGAGATCGAATCTGAATATGCATCGAGATGTGTATTTAAAAATAAAACTAAAAAACATTAGTGTAAAAGTTGGGGTAAATTTTTTGGAAGGTCACCAGCTTTTCATCTTTTTGCAAATTGGTCACCCAGCTTTAATTTGAAGTTTTTTTATCACTCAGTTTCGATTTTATCACACCGGTAGGTCACTCGGTCTTTTCCCGCGCCCCTTTGTGTACGTGGCTGCCGGAGAGAGTGAGTTAGGCTGCTCCTGACACGCTGGATGGCTTAGCTGGACACGCCACATCAAGTGAAGCTCACCAGCTGAAGCAGCACACGCCACGTCACGCGAAGGGGCACCACGTCAGCTCCTTCTTTCCCAAGAGGTCAGCTTCTTCTTCTCCAAGCATTGACAATGGGAAGACGAGAGTGAAGAAGTCAACTTCTTCTTCTCCAAGGATTGATAATGGGAAGACAAGAGTGAACAAGTGAAGGCTAGATCGAGCTGTTAACTAGGAGTGGATCTTCGAACATGTTTACCAAATACATTTATCTTTGTCCTAGGTCATTAATCCAGTTGTGGAGACCCACCCCATTGAGACACAGCCTGGACTTGAGGGTACATTGAGGAAGGAAAAATTGCCAGTGGTAGGGGGCAAAGGTTGCTCAACTTTAAAGGCACGTGAAGAAGAGCCCTCGCAAAGAGAAAAAAAGGGTATGGATTCCTTAGCTACACATCTTACCATAGGTGTCATGGTTTGTCTCATTAATTTTTGTTCAATGTCAAGAACTATCTCGCTTTGTGTACAAGAACACGTAAAAATGGCATTGTTGCTATCTGTTTTTGTTTCCCTATTTTAGTTTCAATGAATGTACATGTTTTGACCTCTTGGAATTCTCTTGTTTGCTTCTTTTTTCCAGTTAATATAACAGTGTTATGCTCAGATTTGTGGTTTTAATTTAGTAATGCAGATCAGTTTCAATTGTAAACCAATTCAATTGTAAAAAAATTAATCTTCTAATTAATTGTTTGCAGGAAATATGATTACATTGTCATTAATTTGGAGAATGGTCATTAATCTTCTAATTCATTGTTGGTTTCACTAGTCAGAATCATACAAGAGCCTTTGCACTTGCAAACCACTTGGAGAAGAAGCGAGTCGACGTGGTGCCCCTTCGCATGACGCAGGGCGACGCGCTCACCGGCAAGCTTCACTTGACGTGGCATGTCCACTTTAAGCCATCCAACAGGTCGAGCACCGACTCACTCTCTCCCAGCACCACGTAAGCAAAGGGCGAGGTGAAAAAGACCGGGTTAACCTCGCCAAAGGTGATAAAAATCAAAACTGAGTGACCAAAAAACTTCAAATTAAAGCTGGGTAACCAATTTGCAAAAAGATGAAAGGTGGGTGACCTTCCAAAAAATTTACCCTGTAAAGGTCGTTTGGCATAGTTTCTGTTTGTTTTTTGTTTTTTTGTTTTTTGTTTTGTTTTTGTTTTATTTTTAATTTTTAAAAACAAAAACATGTTTAGATACACAAACTGTTAAGTATTTTAAAAAATAAAATAAAAATACGTTTTGTTAGCACAAAGTTATTATAATATTAGGTTGTGTTTGATTACTTTTTTTTCCCTGGAAAAATTTTTCATGGGTCATTTTCCAGCTAAATATGCTGTTTGTTTGCCAAAATTTTCCATGGAAAATTTTTTCACAAACTCTATCACGGGACCCTATTTTCCCTTAAAGCAGTGGAAAAATTTTCCTACCTCCACCCTAGGAAAAGTTTTCCACGGAAAACATGGGTTAGTTTCACTGATGGCCACATAAGTTTCATAAGTATAACGCTATGACCACAAAAGTTTTTTTTGTAACGTTGTAGCCACAAAACTATTCTCTGGTTGCACTAATGGCCACAAATTTTTGAAACGTTGTGGCCACAAAACTATTCTTCCGATTGCACTGATGGCCACAAATGTGATGACGTGGCCACAAAAATATGATCTATGTAGGAAACCTTTATTGCCACATCGTTATAAAGATGAAACATTTCAGCGCCACAACGCTACTGAAAAACATTTGTGGCCATCACGTAATCTGAGAATAGTTTTAGTAACCACAACGTTACAAAAAAACATTTGTAGCTATATAGCGTTATAACGATGAAAACATTTCATGGCCACCAATGAAATGAACCCCGAAAACATAAGGGATATGTGAAAAAAATAACGTGGGATTGAAATATTTAAAATAACCTTTTCTTTTCAAAATTTAAAATAAAAGTTTTTCCTTTTCTTTTATTTTTTTTTAAAATAAATTATATAACTTGATAATATTTTAAATAAATTTATCCAAATCAAATAGATCCCGCTGCATTTTAATAGTAAGATTCAATTCCAAGTAGCACTCTTTATAATTTTAAAATAACTTTTTTTAAAAATTTAAAAGATAAGTTTTTTCTTTTTTTTATTTTTTTAAAAAAGATAAATTATATAACTTGATAATATTTTAAATAAATTTATCTAGACAGTGAACAGATCCCGCAACGTTTTGATGGTAAGATTCAATTCCACATAGCGTTGTTTATAATTTTAATAATTTTTAAAAAAAAATTCCATGGAAAATGTGACTTTTTCCGGGGAAAATTAATGCAATCAAACAACAAATGAGGTTTTTTCCATAGAAAATGTTACATTTTCTGTGGAAAATAAGCGCAATCAAACAACAAAATCTAAATTTTTCATAGAATTTTTTTTTATTTTCTAGCTAAAAATTAATACTAGTCAAACGATTATTTTTTTATTTTCCATGGAAAAATTTTCTTTCTCAGCCATTTTCCATGTTGCCAATCAAACACAGCCTTATTGTTTATATAGAAATTTTCATTTCTATTTCCCTTTTATGCTATGTTGAATTGAGGGTCGCTGAGAGAAAGTAGAAAGCGAGGGTTTTTGGAGGGTCAAAGTCGGCCATTCTCTCATTTGGATTGATATTTTTTTAATTTAACAAAGAGAGAGGAAGTGATAACTTTAACCTCCGAAACCCCTTTTCCCCGACTTCGATTTGAAAGTGCCATGAGGGAGAACCTCAGAAAGATTTTAAAATTTTTTTAAAAGACCTTATTACCCTTGATTTTTTTAAAAATTAATTACATAACACCACTTCATAAGTTTTTCCACTTTTTTTCAATCTAATTTTTATTTTAATCAAGTATTCATATGACACCAATCACAAATCGTTGTTTTTTTATGTATTTCTTTTTGTTTGCTTATTTTTTTATCTCTGCTTGTTTATATTGTGTTTTTTTATTTCTCAATTCATCCTTAGAATAATTTATCTTAATAGAATTCTATTCTTAATATAATTCTATTGCCATCCAAATTTTTATTCAAGTACAAATAAAATTAAAAATTTTCTTTGAGTGAGAAAAACCAATAATTATCTAATTCAACATAATTATTATGCTATGAATTAAAAATATTAAAAATAAGTTTATTAACAATATGATAAAGTGATCTCATGCACGATCCATATAGAATTGTAGGAGAAATTAGTCTTTAAATCCCTAATTAAGTAATTTGGTGTTGCATAATTGAGAGGAGAACTATTTTAATAATAGTTGGAAGCTACTTTGCATCCGCACGCCTAATTGTTCATGTGTGGTGCTACATAGGATAACGTGTTATTCAAAAGATAGGTTGTTCTTTCAACTATAGATTCTAATGAATAATAATTTGTTTGTATTTTAAAAAATTGATATTTGAAAAATATATATTTTGGTCTCAATTTTATCTTCGACTTTGTTTTTGTCTTCTTTATGCAAATATTATATGGTTATATGATAGACAATAGTTTATTTGTGCTTCAAATCTCCGAATAATTTATTTTCTTTTATAAATTATGTGATTAGACATTAATGTATGTGTTTAAATAGAAATAAGTAATTTTTATTTAATAATAAGGGTATAATTGATAGATCATATTATTATATATTCTTTCCTTTACTTTCCCTTCCGTAACTAAACAAAGTTTATTAGAGAACTCTCATTTCCTTTCCATCCATAAAATTTGTCTATCCAAACAAGGGTTGAACCCATCCTTTCCTTTTCTCACTTTCCCTTCCCTTCCCTCCCCTTATTTTCCCTTCGACTTTTGAATTCAAACACTATGTTAGGAATTTGGTATTCCACTTTGAATTAAAATCAAACAAAAAAAGAGATAAATAAAAAAAATGATAATGATGAATCATATTCTCCTACTTCAAATAAGAGCAAAAAAGGAGAAGGGGCATCTTGACATATTCATCATACGCGCTTTTTTCACACTTGATAGTACTATTTTCATGGTTCCAAGCAGAACCACTAATGCATAGTATATCGTCGATCGCTGTAGTCATACTTCTAAAAAGTTTTATCCGGGACTCTATATTTAGTATAGCTTTCAATGTCGCTCTGTGAGAATTTTTCTATAAATCATTTTTTTTCAACTGGAACAGGTAGCCATTTAGAAATCTGTTTTCACCTCGCCACAAGGTATTTCTAGTCAATTCAATTAAGGATTCAATTAGGGCCTTATCTTCATATGTTGTCTAATAGTGTTTGTCTTGTTCCTTGCCTCTTTGTTGTGATTCTTGATCCATTCTAGAGAAAAAAAGCAATAAAGCACATGTCATATAAGTAGAAAGTGTGCAACCTTATTATATGTTGATTAATATCATTATCAAGCAATTCAAAGTTATTCCCTAACACACATCTTTAAATTGCATCAGAGCAATGTACAGTTACAAAACATATATTTACCAAATCCATAAGAGACTTCTTTAAATACAACCCAGCAACCCTTCTCGGCATTCAAAGCCCCGAGATCAAACCCCATTTTTCCTCGCCCAACCCCAAAGAACTCCTTCTAGCAAAGAATCCTTCCCTCAGCCGCCTCCCTGCTCAGGCTGTCGTTTCACAGCTCACCGCCAGCCGACAACCCACGTCGCGGGGCTTCTTCGATCGGGATCTCACGGCGTGGGGAAGTTCACTGGCTTTGATCCACAGATCTCACAAGCGTAGCATCGCAAGCACGCTGCAAGGCCCTCAAGGGTGGCGCAGTTCCAAGCTGCACTCGAGCCTTCCGTGGAGCTCCGATCTCCGC
>NW_024087597.1:0-559 GCF_009730915.1 Dioscorea cayenensis subsp. rotundata | reverse complement strand
AATCAAAACACACCTAATGTTTGTTTTCTTAATGTCTCATTTTTTAATCAAAACTCTAATCTTCTGTTTTGTTTTCGGAATGTCTGCTATTTTTTTATCAAAACCCTAATTGTATATTTTCTTATAAATGTCTCCTATTTCTGAATAAAAATCCGAATCCCATGTTTAGTTTTTGGAATGTCTTCTATGTTTGTATTTAAACCCTATTCCTTTGGTTTCTTTTCACAATGCCTCCTAATTTTCAATGTCCTAAATCTTTGTTTTTCTTTCAAAATGTCTCCCATTTATTAATTTGCAATTGAAACCCTAATCCTATGTTTTATTTTCATAATGACTCCTTTTTTTAATCAAACCCTAATCCTATGTTTAACTTTTCAATGTCTCCTTTTTTGAATCAAACCTAATCGTTTCATTTTAGATGTATCCTATTTCATCGAACACTAATCATATGTGTTTTTTTTCACAATGTGTCCTACTTTTTAACTTTGAATCAAAACCCTAAAGCCTTGTTTTTCTTTTCCAAATGTCTCATTTTTGAACGAAACCATAATCCTATCTT
>NW_024087596.1:0-122185 GCF_009730915.1 Dioscorea cayenensis subsp. rotundata | reverse complement strand
CAATCTCAAGGTCAAGGTTTTTATTATAGTTCAGCCCCCTTGGCCCTTGGTTGACATGGTTGTGAATCTTGTGATGAGCTTTGCAGCTTTGAGAGTCCGAACAAACTCTCTATCGAGTCATCGACGGGAGGGATGCCGATAACCAAAGGACTCATCTCAGCCACCAAATTTGATAACTTATTATGAGTGGATCAATGGATGATTTTGTTATGAATGGTGATGTGGTGGTTATATAATATAAATATAATGATTATGTATTGTTATTTGTTAAGAATAATTATGTGATGGTTGTGTAATGAGAGAGTAATTAAGATGTTGTAAATTTGTAATTAGGAAAATCATGGTTGTGGGCAATCATGGAAGTTAGTGGGGAATGTGTTGGCATAACACATGTTTGTAGAAATGCCTCAATCCTCATAGAGTCATAGGAGCTATTACACCTTTGTAGTAGTTGTCTCCTTATATATGTGCTCATGCATTACAATGAAAGGCTAAGAATCATTTTCCTCATCTTCTCTTCCCAACTTCTTCTCCTTCTTCCTCCATTCCCATACAGCCCGCTTCAGAAAATCCCGAAATTGGCAACCTAGAGCGTCAACGATAATAAGTTTAAGTCATTAAGGTATATGAATTCTTATTTGTGGAGTAAAAAAACTTCTTATTCAATTCATTTATGACGCTCTGCTTTGTGGAGTAAACAAATTTTGATTTTTAAAAATGTGTAATACTATTATCTCCTATCGATTCATCGAAGCTCTTAAAAGTTGATTTTCTTTCGAGTTTTCACTTAGTCTTTTAGGCCATCTGTGGACATCCTTGTGATAGCTTTTGAGTCTTGTTATTCATAACTTCGTTGAATTTGGTTTCATGGAGTTAAAAAGATCTGGTTATTGCTAATTAGTTGTTATAACTCATGTTCAAATTATTACCCTATGTCTTATCATCTTCAACCTTATACCTTGAGAAATGATTAAATGCCAAAGTACTTGAAAAGATGTGTGGATGGTGAGAGTTTTTGAATGTCATGCAATTTTGCATGATTTATAATTTCAAATTATGATGTTTTTCTAGTTAGGCAATAAAATGTATGTTTTTCTGCATGATTTATAATCAACATATGTTTTTCAATGCCAAAGTATGATTTATAATTTCTCACTAAAGCTGTAAAATGTTGTTCTTGTTGGGCTACTATGATCTGCAATTTTGCATGTTCAAATTTTTCTAGTGAATTGGTAGGCATAGTTTCTCATCATTGTGTCATATTGAATGTTTAATAATTCTTCATATTGTATGGCAGGTAGATGTTTAATGTTTTGACTCATCATCTCTATGACTATTTATCATTGATGTGGAGGAGTTCCTTGATCTAACATTCGTATCATCATCTATAAGCTGCTTGATACCTTCTTCTTTATGTATAACTATATTAAAGAAAAAATGTATTATTATTTCAATTATTTGTAAATGGCTTTTCTTTTGCAATCAATTATTTGTGAATTAGATTCCATGATGTCTAACTTGTCTTTATCTTTCTTGCACTAAAACTTATGTTGATTGTTAATATCTAGTGCATGAGTTTGAAGATTTAATCTCATTTAAGTTTTCTTGTGGTTTATGTTGTGCATTGATATGTTGTTCTGCATGTTATATTCTTGTTTTCACAACAATCTTAACTCTTGAGTATTCTTAATTGATTTGCTCTGCTTAAATTGAGAAAATCCTTTATTCTGCACTTGAAGGAGGTTATCATCTTTAATTTCAATTTGTTAAAATATGAACTAAGTAAATGGTTTAAATAAATTATCAATATCGTTGGCTTTGAATGCCTAGCTATTATTTAATTATCAAATTTTTTATACATGTTCGTTTTGTCTTTTGGATAGCATTATACACTTTCATAGCCAATTGGACATGGATCAATTTTTAATTAAATGACCACAAAGTGAAGAGTCATCCAATTCTCCAAAAATACCACTAGGCTCCAAATCAAGCAAGAAAACCACATATGTGAATTTCAATTCCAATGACATTATTAGTGACCTGGGACTATGAAAACTGATTGAAGACTTTGATGTTGAGGTTAGAGATCAAGTTAGAAGGGAATATTTAACTAGAGGTCATTGCCAACCAATTGGCCACAATTTCCCACAAAAAAAGTACGACAAACAAAGGAGGAGTTTTTAAAATGCTTAGTTTAAATAGCATCCATGGTTGGAGTGCAGTGTGACCAAAGATGTAGCATTTTGTTTTTGGTGTTATCTTATCACACCAAGCAGAAGAGATTGAATAAGAGAAGATGCTTTCACTAAAACGGGGCTCAATAATTGAAAACAAGATCTAGGAAAAATTGTAGAGCATGTTGGTGTTGTGAATAGTGTGCATAATGACGCATGAATATAGTTTAAGAGTTTCCAAATGAAAGGCAAAGCGTGTCACACCAATTGGTTGCATATTCACATGAGATGGAGGTTGAATACCATACTCATTTAATGGTTGTTTTAGATGCGACACATTTTCTATTAAAGCAAGGTTTGGCTTTCAGTGGACATGATGAGTCCTTAAGCTGCTCGAGTGGTATAGCCTACGGAATGATAATATTTTTAGGGCAGTCAATCAAAATGCTCATGCAAACAATCAAATAACTTCCCCAAAGATTAGAAGGAGTTAGCAAATGCTTGTACAACAGAGATTGCATGTGTTGTTATTGATGATATTGGAGATAACTATTTTTTTCTTATGATTGATGAAGCCATGGATATGTCAGTGAAAGAGCAAATGGGAGTTGTTCTGTGATATGTGAATAAGAATGGATATGTGATAGAGCGGTTTCTTGGTATGATTCATGTGCCGGATACATCAGCTATTTCTTGGTATGGTTCATGTGCCGGATACATTAGCTATTTCATTGAAGAATGTCAGAGATTGTCTGTTTACCAAACATAGGTTATCTCTTTGAAGATTAAGGGGACAAGGATATGATGGGGACTTAAATATACGAGGAGAATTCAATGGTTTGAAGGCATTGATAAGTGCTTATGTATGCATATTATTGAGCATAATTTTACTTATAATGAGCATTGCTTTTATCAGGTTTTATGGCACATACGTGTGTTTTTGTGTTCTTTTGTGAATTCAGGGTTGTGGATGCAGTATAAGAAGAAAAGAAGTGAATATAGGTCAGAAACGCAGTTTTTGAGGATGATCTTGTGTAGAATAAGTGTCAAGATATGAGTCGTGATCAAACACATGAAGGTGTGTGCCAACATCTAAGAATGTGCAAGTATATCTACAAATTGGAAGGGCATAAAGGTAGTCACAAACTCGTGTTCTAGCTTATGCAGAGTCTTCGAGAGTATCATTTGACATGACCTACCACACGGGTGTGTACCCAACAGTGTGGCCTCAAGGGAAAAAAAGGAATTCTGGAATCACTATAGCAATTACTATAGAAAACACTGTTTGTGAGCACTGTATCAGTTACTGTTCACAAAACGCGAAATTCAGAAAACCTGACAATCCACACGCCTATGTGGAAAATCCACATGGGTGTGTGAAATCCCCATTTTAGCATTATAAATACCACCTTGAAGAGTTATTTTAGATGTCTTTTCCTATCTTTTGGTGAGAGTGCGGCTAGGGTTTGGAGGAGGTTTTTGCCAGGTTTTGGAGCGTTTCTACCGGGTTTGACATTAATTTCCTTCGAAGGAGAGTTATTAGAGGAGCTTTTGACGGCATTGTTTCTGCGAGGTATGCCCTAGGCTTGATGGAGGAATCCTTGGAGAGCATCATCACGGACATCAAAAAGGTTAATTTTATAAATAATTTGCTTTCATCTTTGACTTATTCTTTGATCATGTATTGCTCCATGGAGAGCTAAACCCCTAGTGGGTGCTTGAAGTTGTAAACCCTAGGATGATTTTGTTTCATTGACTCTTATTATATTTCTTTTAATTAGGGTTTCAATTGAATTTCAATCTTGTATCCTTATGGTTTGATTTTCCCTTAGAGTGACACTAGAGTTGAGAATCCATCTAGGTATCCTTTTGAATGAGTGACACCTTTATTAGGATTAGACTTAGCAAGATTGAAGAGGGTTGAGAGGGTAAGTCGAGAGGTAGTGGAGCGTCCTCTTCCCCTTCCGATATGATTTATCCTACCTCCACATTCTATAAGTTCTTTGCAATCACAAACAGAGTGAAGTGTTGATAGATCTCCTTTATTGGGCTTAATTGTAGAGGCACAATAGAGTGAAAGAGTTGGGAGATTCCTTCCGCTGGGGCTTAGTTGTGATTAGGGGTCTTTTGCCTGGACCAAAAAGTTAGATCTAGATTTGGGAATATGGTTTATAACTTAGAGTCCCTAGATCCCTAAGCAGTCCCACGCAGTGTGAGGTGTAATTGATAGTATTATTTTTCGTTGGGGCATATGTAGAGGGCTAGTCACAGTTGACCTTGGATTTGGGATTGTGTGCTTTTGGATTTCCATGACTCTTTGAAACTTAATTAGGGAAGCATTATATTAGTCTTGCACTTGAAACAATAGTCCTAGGGGGGCACTGTTCAAGTACCCCATTTTATCATTGATTGTTTTCTTCTCTTACCTTTTGCTTTATTTTCTTGCTCTTTTATTTTATTAGCATTTTAAACACAATCAGCAATTGATCATCTCCTTAGCTAGTTAGCAACGTTACTTGTTCTAGAGCATATTCCTTGTGGATTCGACTACCCACCTATTCGAGTACTTTATTACTTCGACAACCCGTGCACTTGCGGTACACACACGCAAAGGGTGTGTCAGGCACTTATCCTAAAATAAAATCTATAAGCAAGTATATCCATTATTTTGCTCATCAACTCCAATTAGTGATTGTTACTGTTATTAATAACAATCGAATTGTGAGTTATTTTTTCAATATGTTACTATGATTGTTAACACGGATGGAGCCTCGTGTAAAAGGAAAGACCAACTTTGGTAATACCACCATGATAGGTTAGTTGAGCAATTGGAGAGGGTAGAGATAGTGGCAGAGAAAAAAAATCAAGAATTTGGCTTAAGAAGACTTGGGGGTACTCGTTGGGGATCTCATTACAATACCATTCTCCGGCTAATCTCAATGTGGACTTCAATGTTAGATGTCCTCCAAAATGTGCATGATGATAGTGTTGTTAGGATTATGCCCTCGAATGCCAACGAAGATACTTGTATTAGGGCATTTCATTTGTATTATACATTCTTATTCTTATTAAATAAGCATTTATTTTGATGTTCATATAAATCTTGTGATAGCATTACAATTAGTTTTTGAATATCATAGTTCATGTGTATTAAGTTAAACCTTCTACTCTTTTTGTGGATAAAAAGGAGAGCACTAGAAAGGTTTGGTACTTATACACTTAAATAGTTCGCAAATCGGAGAATCTTTAATTGGGCATTAAAAATTCATAATGATTTGTATGACATATAGTTTGACAAAGAGTGCTAGTATGAACACCATGGAATAATGGGAGCATATGTTATAAATGCATCATTGGGAATTGGTGTATTTGAACATGACTCGCAACAATCCAATCACATAGGTTTTACTCTTTGACAGTCAATGATTGGGATTGTTGGTTATGATCATATGAGTGGACTTTAGACCTGAAGTATCATGATCATAATGTACTTGTGATGCCTAGTCTATTATTAGAGTTGTTAGGCTCAGTTTACCTATTGGTAGGGCCGACCTCAAAGTGCGGCTATGTCGGGCAAGTAGCAGTTGTGAGTGATCACCAAGAAAGAATTCGTTATCTCGGAAGTAAATGAGTCAGTATCCTATGCAATTATAAGGAAGTGAGATTATAAGACCTTGGCCAAGGCAGTCAAACTAATTGTGCGAGGACACGAAGGGTAGTTTAGTAATCTCAACCCACTATAGTTACTTGCATATAATCAAATTCAGTGAGTTTGACAATTACCATGGCTCTCACTCGGTTGGGATATAAGAACGAAAGGTTTATACACATATGGTAATCATAACTGGAAAGGTTCATAATGATCTACTCATTCGTGTTCAATTGGGTTACGACGTGGGGCCACGGAGCTGGCTAGGTGTCACCCACATCCTCTGGTATCCTCCCATTGCAAATCGGAACGAACCTAGGGAGTCACGCTTAAAGGGATAAAGAATCAATCTCGTTTTAAGTACAGGGGTAAAATTGTCAATTTATAATTTTACTTCATGGGATGAGTGAAATTGTAAATTGGTCTAGGGTTTTTGCCTTAAGTTTAAATTTTGATTTAAATTCGATGGAGTCGAATAGATAATCAAAATTATAAGGACTCAAAGACAAAAGTGGTTTTAGTTAGATTAGGACTCATATTTCTAATCGAACTTCTATGATAATGTTTATCATATTATCAAGGTTCATATTTTAAATAGGACTTCATACTTGAATGATGTTTATCATATTATGAAGGTTCATATTTCGAATAGAACTCATAATTGAATAATCTTTTATCATGTTTTATGAAGTCTCTATAAATATGACTCCTCTCTAACCATAGAATAACTCAATTAATTCTCTAGTGAGAAAATCCCCAAGCTCTCTCTTCCTCTCTAACACTAGCCGCTATTTAGAGGCGTGGGACTTTCATTCGGCGCTAGGAGATCTACGACAATCCGAGAGATAAATTCGGCACATCAAAGAAAGGAAAATCATTAAGAGGTAATTTTTCTAGGCCTTTTAATTAAATTACAGTGTTCATTAAAACTATTAGAATATATCGCAAATTTATTATGCTTCCGCATGCCTATGATGATGTTATTAGATTTTTGTGATATAACCTAACAAATGCTTCTAATGATAATAGAGACATAGCGGCAAGTTTGATTGAAAAAATGGAGAATTATCAATTTGTATTTGTGATGTATATGATGAGGCATTTGTTGGGAATAATAAATGAGTTATCACTTGCCTTATTACAAAATGAGCAAAATATTGTTCAAGTAATGCATTTGATTGAAGTTGTAAAGGCTTTGCTTCAAGACTTTAGGGAGATAGGATGGGAGGCATTTTTAGAGGAAGTTAGCTCTTTTTGTGAAGGAAAATCAATCTCAGTGACTAATATGGAGGATGATATGAATTTGTGGTTGTTATAGACAAGAGGAGCAAGTCATTACTAATTTTCACCATTATCACGTTGAAATTTTCAGCGAGGTTAGTATTATTTATATTTATTATGTTTTTTGTAAATCTCATTAATTTTGTTTCTTAGAAATGTTTGTGATTTTATCATTTTTGCAATGTTAGATCATTGATTTGATTGCACAAGAAATGCAAAATCGCTTCCCAGAAACTAGCACAAAGTTACTTCTTCTTTTGTCATGCATTCATCGAAGGGACTTATTCTCAAAATTCAACATCCACAAGCTACTTCATCTTGTAGAACTTTATCTCGAAGATTTCACAATGACTAATCGCATAATGCTTGAAGATCAACTAGCTACTTTTATTTATGATGTGCGGCATAATGCAGATTTAATAAATGTTGGGGACTTTGGAGGTTTTGCTAAGAAGATGGTTGCGAAAGGTAAACATATTATTTTTCCACTCATTTATCATCTTATCTAATTGGCATTGTTTTACTAGTTGCAACAGCTAGTGTGAGAGGGTGTTTTCGGAGATAAATTTCATGAAAACTGACTTACCCTATAAAATGGGAGATGAGTGAATAAATGATAGCCTGGCTGTCTACATTGAGCGAGAGGTTTGTGCAACTAGAGACAATGAAGCGATTCTACAACGTTTTCAGAAAATACAAACTCCGTGATGCAATTACCTCCTGTTAGCCACATACCTCATATTTCTAGTACTAATGCTGGCATTGGTTCTTGTTCAAGCATGCATAAATAGCTATTGTATGTTTTTTTTTTCCAATTATGTATTTTAAGCGTGGTTGTTTTAATCAAAAGTTATATTATCTCATTGTTTTATATAAATTAACCCCCTCTCATATAAACTTGGGGGTTTGTGGGTGTATTAATTTATTATGAATGACTAGAATCTTGTGAACTTTAAAGATTCATGCCTTTAATTATTTAGAAGTGAATTTATCATGGTATGCATGTGTGAGTTTTATAAAGGTATAAGAGGGTTGTATAGGAATTTGAATTAGAATAGATGGCTTCATGTGTCTTGTAGTTGAAAACTTTTGTACTGCTTGTAAGTTTGTTGTATGCCTGAGATTAGAGATGTATATGTTATTCTTGTGGCATGAGTCTATATGTTAATTTGGAGGCTTAGAGGATACTTGCAAGGTGCTTGATTTAATGTTCAGTAGAAATAATTGTGAGGGATGATAATTTCCTTATAATTTTGTTTCATTATGCTTGTGTTTTCTTATTTTGGTATGGATGTATGAGTTTAAAGGTGATGAAAACTTGAATGGTGGAATGTATGGTTTAGGCTTGAGAAATACGTTTAATAAAAGAGGATATACAATATTGGGTTGGATTTAATTGAAATCAGTTTCATGTCAATTTAAACCCTAATCTATCATACATGGCATATAGGACTAGAATAGGCATCTTTTTAGGTTAACTTCATTTTTAGTTGGAATTGTATATATGTGGTGAAACTTCTACCAAAGCCAAGGAGCTCGCAGAGGAGTAGTCCTCATCCAAATGTTTGTAAAGTAGCTTTTAAATCAATGAGTAGATGTTATTTTAAAAAACTATTTTAAAATAATTAAAAGGGTCATTTGGCATTGTTTCTATTTTTTGTTTTTTGTTTTTGTTTCGGTTTTGTTTTGATTTTTTGCTTTGTTTTTGTTTTATTTTTAATTTTTGGAAAACAAAAACATGTTTGGATACACTAACTGTTGTATATTTTAAAATTTTGAAAGCAAAAACACGTTTGGATAGCACAAAATTATTATGGCATTTTATTATTATTATTATTATTATTATTATTTAATTCATATTTTCAAATTTTTTGTAAAACTTTATTTTTTTATATTAGTTGGATTCATTATATTATTAAATAAAATTAATAACATAGATTGTTATTGTATGGGTAAAAAATATCTCATAAAAATTATACTATTTGAAACTAAAATATACTTTTTCGGGTTTGGCTTAAAAAATTTAATATATATATATATATATATTCAAATTGATCCATCCGATTTAAAAAAATAAAAAATAACGAGAAAGGAGGGGTAATATAGAGACATAGTCATAATTTTTTTTGAGATCAAGTAAAAAGTCAATAGCTCAAACAATAGATTTTCATGCTTGGAGAAAGAGATTTGAAAACGTTTCCAAAAAAGTTGAAAACATAAAAATGTTGTTTTCTATTTTTTTGGAAACATGAAGATTGTTGCCAAGATTTTTTAAAACAAAAACAAGGTGCAAAACATGTTTTCTGAGTTTTGTTTCCAAAACATGAAATTGAAAAGAATTAGGAACAATGCCAAATGACCCTTAAACTACTCATTAATAATAATTTTGTTTCCTATTTTACTCCTTTTAAACCAAATTTTCTTATGCTATTACAAACATGCTATGATGATGCATACTTTGTTAATACTAGCTTCATATTATGTTTTGTTATTGAGCCTGCAAATAATACTCTTTTGACCATTTATGTACCTCTTGATGAGCTCTAATTTAATCAGATTTATAAGTAAGTATCTCTTATAAAAATATGAGCAATACCAAATCCATTTAGAGCTCAAACTTACATTTCTCCTAAGCATTGTCCCCCTTGCTTGACCCGTCCTTTAAGAGGTTGTTGTGTAACAAGTGCATAATGTCCACTAGGTTGTTGTGTTACAAGTTTATAATGTCCACTAGAATGCCCATGGATTTTACCACCAATTTTATGGAGGAATGATAGGGACTGAAGTCACCTACTGTGCACAAGTGTACATGCAGGTCAAGTTATACAGATTGTTGTGAAGTAGGGTTGTCGATCCGTAAGGACTTAGAGAATACTAGTAATAACTCTAAACCCAACAATTAGTTTAATCAAAGAAGTGGAGTGTAAATTTAAAGCAAAAGCTAAGAACCATAAACACAAATAGAAAATACATTAAAACAAGCATAAAGAAAGGGTGTCTGGGCATAGTCTTCCCTTAGTGTTTGTTAAGTTTTGGACAATGGTTGCACAAAATCTTGAAATCTAGTTGAACCGAGAGAGTTTCTAATATTGGTCTTATACTATCACACCTTGACCCGCGGGCCAGGCATATGACAATCACCGAGACCACCTAAGGAGGAACACCAATTCCACTCAACCCTCAAGTCACCACAAAGCTAATCAAAACCCTGAAATTCCACATTTCTAAACACAAATATCAAGAATACATAATATGCAAGGAATAAAACACAACATCAGCATAGAGGAAGTAAAAACAAACCAAAACCTAATAATAGAGAGTTCAAGAAATATACTAGTCACAAATATACAAGGTTTTCCAAGAAGAACAAACAACAAACAAATCATGCATAAGGAGTTTTGAATACACTATTGGATCCATGTTCTAATACAATGTAACATGTTCAAAGAAACATACACAAGACTAGAAATAAACAAGTTAAATAGAAAGTGAATGCCCAGCACTCCATCTCACAGCAACGCTATTAGCCGCTAGAGCCTGGAAGGGAAAGAGAAGGTAAGTAACCAAAGTCACTCAGTGAATGGGTTACCACAATTCCAAAAGAATATACAAATAATCGATGAAATCACAAAGCCAAGCTTTTGCAATAATACATATAGACTAGAACCTCTCAACATATATAACAACATATATATGAATAAGGAAACCATAGATAACACACATGCTGATAGCAGAAAAGAACCATTTTTGCTCAAATGAGAGTGTTCACAATTCATATTCCGAGGATTTACATAAAACAAGTCTTAATAACCCTGATACATAAAATGCATCATTAAAACAATATTCCAAAATGATATACAAGAGACTATAACTCAAAAATTCATTTGCATGAAAATATCAAGTTCCTCAAAATACAAGATTTAACATATCAATTATCAAGTAATGGTCTAAAAACTTCTCTAAACACTAGCCATGGCCGCCGCTAAGTTCAAAGCCATCAGGGTCTTCATGCCCTTGATGTTGACCCACCAGGAATATGTGTGGTAACCCCGGGTTCCCGATGTTTATCTAACCAGGACTCTACACACCACCTGAAGTGGACATTAAATCTGGGTCTTCACGCCACCTCAATAGGCTGGCCGTGAAGACCACCCACTACATTAGGGAAGGGCTCCACCAGGTCACTATCAAAACTTGTGAAAGCTCAATAATACAATATATGCATAACATCCATAAAGTCCAGATCCAGGACAACATCCCTACTAGGGATAAAAATCGATTACATTAGTGCTTGATGGCTAAAGCATATCAACATGTAAACATGTTTCATAAATCACTTTAATCTCAAAACACAAGTATGGTCATTGACATTTTCACTCAAATGTCAAGAATTTCATAAATAAATCAGTAACATGTAAAGCCTTTCCAAACTAGTTAAAAACTTGATTCAATATGATAAAACCATAAATCATTGTCAATCATACGAATAAAATACTCAAACAACATATTTTAAATAGAATTATACAATCATATAACCCACTCACAACTCAGCCAAGAAAATCATAAGCAAGCTACTCCTCCGCTGGCTCCTTGCCTCACGGCGAGCCCTCACTGCTTAACCAACGAAACACACACACACACACACATGCACACACAAGCAACAAATAAGAATTAAACAAAGAAAATCATAAATGAAAACGTAAGCTTATCCATGCAATGCAACCCTAACAAAACCTTAGGGTTAGCTCAAAATTGGGTGCCAATGGTTTAATGAAGTTCCTAAGGGTGCTTGGCTTTCATCCAAAATGAGGAAGCAAGAAAACAAGCAAGTGTTGTCAGTACTACAGTAATACGGTTTCAAAGAAGAAGGGGTTTCATGGATTCAACAAGATCGAAGGAATTCATGAAAATTCATACTTTCATCCACTCCTAACACTCAACATACAAAAATGGAGACCAAAATCAAGCTCTAATGCTCATCCACCATAACCTAGGTCTAGAAATCCAAATGCATACCAAAGCATGGAGAACAAGGAGGAGGAAGATGGCATACCTTGCTAAGCACTATGGAGAAGATGAGATAAAGAATAAGCCTTCCAACATAAGTGAAATGGAGAAGATTAAGGATTTGGTTTTTCTTATCCAAAGGGAAATGAAGAAGAAGATAATATGATGAAGGGGACAGAAAAGGGGAAAGAATAAAGGGTTAAGGGTTGATGACAGACCAAAAATTCCATTGCTTCTAGGCCTGGAAAATCTTTACATGGGCGTATATCTCATCTACACAACCGTGTATCACCCAGTATAATTGCTACATTAACATGCTACAGTACTTTTACTACAATATTGCTGCTACAATACAACACTCTAAATTCCAGTGAAATTACATGGGCAAATACATAGTTATACGGTTGTGTACACGCCCGTGTAGTTCTCGGAATTTCTCCAGTGAGTTACACAGGTAGGTACACATCCAAGAACACACCCGTATACCTTAATCTGACCAATTTCAAAGTTCATCAAGAGAGTTATTCAGGCAGGTGCATTGTTACACGGCCGTGTATACGCCCATATAATTCTGTCTGTGTTATGAGTCTTTAGAGTATTACACGGTTGCCACAATACCACTACTATAGTTGTGGTGCTGCAGTGATATTGCTACAGTGTATTCTCTTATATTTTCAGAGAGTTACACAGGTAGGTACACGACGGTGTACACACCCATGTAATTCTTTGGCCATGCATTCTATAGAAAATATCAAAATGATTGTTCTACAAACGTGTACTCCTCAGACCAAACAAAACACTACAAAACACATCCTGAATGGGAGAAAACAAAAGAAAAGTCTTTAGCATTACACATATGGCACTGATATAGACTACCCTATGATTGTAGTATACTCTATGAACTCTTTTTAGAGAAAACACAGATTTAAAGAAGTAGACAATTCTTCTCTTGAAGCAATTACCCCTAATCCCATACAAAGTAAAATCGGAATCTCTCCCTGAAGCTTAATCCCTACGATTGCATTATGCATGGAATCCTATGTTAACTCACTCTGAAGAATCATGGAAGGAGAAATCTAAACCCCAAAGTATCCTATTTCTAAGTGGACTTGTGATCCCCTTCAATTGCGATATATTTATACTAGGTGGGTTTTTCAATTAGTCACACAAGTACATCAATCATGATTTTTTGGCTTTTACTATGATAGAATCCAAGACTATTGAAAGACAATTAAATTCAACAAAAATAGATTGCAATTAATCAATCAACACAAAATAATTGAAACACACAATTAAAATCAACAACCATAGATTGCAATTAATCAATCAACATAAAAGCATTCAAAATCTACAACCAGTGTCAATCAAAGTATAAACCCTAGATTCCATCTATGCCCAAACACCAATAAGTTTGTTCTCCATTAGAGGAGAACACTCATACAATCCAATAGTTGTGAGAGAAATCATTCAAAACATGGAAGACCCCCTTTCTCTCTTCGCCACCTTGGGATGCCAATGAACTTCCCATCTATCTTCCACAAACGCCGACTGAGAATGCTCCTCGACTGCTCCAATAGTACCCTAAATGGTGGATAAGCATCTTCCCTTTACTGGATTACTAGAGAAACCTCTAAGAATTTCTCCCCCTATCTTCCTTTGCTTGGTAGTCAAAAGATCTTCAAAAAACCCTCAGTAAAGTCTTCTATACCTAACCACTTACAGGTTACTTACAGGTGTAAGAACAAGGCCTTAAGGAGCTAAAGATGATGGGTCACGTGCCTTACAGGTATCTTACTGCCATAAGCTCCGCTTGTAAAATCCTTAGTCTTGGTGTTACGGTCCAGTTTGCGGACGTAAGTGTTGGAATGTAAACTCTTCTGGATGGTGCTTATAACTTCCTTTGCGGGAATATTCAGCTCCCAATAAGCTCTTATGGATGGGTCTCATGATATAGCTTACAGGCGTAAGTCCTGCCCATAAGTCCCTCTGTCTGACAGTTATGCCCCTTTACAGATGTAAGCATGCCCATAAAGTTCTCTAGATGAGACTTACAGTCATAAGTGTGGTTATGAGGTGACTAGTAAAAGGTTATATCTTGCATGTTCCCTTGTTTTTGAAGTCGAGAGAGTTTTATCTTCTTCATTTTGGCTCAACATTGCTTCTTTTAGCTCCATCCTCTCATTATGCAGTGCCTATCACTAAAATCACATTTTAAACCATGTTAAGCATCATCTTCCAAATAAACGCCCTAATACATGATAATTAAGTGTACAAAATAGTATAAAATCATGTTCAATTATATACTTATCAATTAATTTCAAGATAAAGCATTTTCTTATTAGAAGAGGTTGTTGTTCAAAAGGATTCTCTGTTCTTCCATCAAATATTCTACTTTTTCCCTATACTCAAGTTCAAATACTCATGGATTTTTTGTTTACTTACTAGTTGAATATTATTCAGAAAATACTAGGTTTCTCAAAGCCTCTTGCTCATATCTTTCATTAAAAGGTGCTATTCTATAATATCTGTTAACAGATCCCTCACTAACTCAAGCAAGAATTCAAATATCTACCCTAGTATATATTGAAGATATGCTATTTAAATGTGTTTTAAGGTGCATTTTGGAAAGAATTTATATGTTTTCCATATTGTACAATGACTTATGGATTCTTTTATGGTGATGATGGTGAGCTATATATGGGGTTTGGCCTACTGTAATAAGGTCTGCCACAAATTGGCCTATTGAGAAGTGACATAATTGACAAGGGTTGTGATATTCCTTAAGGAACATAAAGACACTAAGGGTTAGGAGGGACACCTCTTGATTCAGAGACACCATGCTTCACCATATAAGTGAACTCAAGCTAACGTGAAAGATGGGCTTTAAATTTATTGTCTTACATACATATATCTATAACTAAGCCTTGGTTGGCCCAGACTTGGTTACGGCCACAGTTAAGTCAGAATTAATTCTATGGTGAGTCCATTTATTTGATTTATGTTTTGCAGGCTATGTATTTTTGTTTGCCAAACTTTACAGTTAAATATGGTAACCATGCTTTACATTTAGTTTCTTAAATGATTACAGTAATTTACATATAGTGCCTAATGTGTAAAGTACCATGTGAGATTTAAAATTTGTCCTTATGGTGTAATTTTGTTCTCTATTTACTCACTAGGTAACTTTGTTACCCATTATCTTTATTATCTCATTTAGTTTCTATTTACTCACTAGGTAACACTAGACTTTAGGTAAGAATTCTCTTTTGTATAAAGTCTAGTGTTAGTAGGGGTTCACTAGAGTGTGAACCTGGGTTTGTTTGTAATTAAACTTTTCTTGTACACTCCTTTTATATTTCTATATATTTGGAATGTACTTTGCATATCTTATATTACTTTTGGGATTGGTATTTTTTTTTTTGTTTAATTGGTAAGAATGATACCACTAGCCTAGCAATATCTTAAATCTAGCTGGACATGTACGTCGCCTACTCCGAGATTTTGCATTGGTTGTCATGTGCTTAACCCATAGGCCAGGCCGTGACAAAAATCAAGCAATCATCTATATAATAAAAAAAACTACTTTTCCTTTTAATAAGAACCAACTCCACTTGAAGGCCTTCCCGAACAAAAAATTCTTCAAATTATTATATTTCCACCATATTGAGATAAATTAGTTCTTTTCTCTTTTAAAACAAATATACACTATACAAAACCAAGAAACTTAAATCAAAGAAAGGTGAAAAAAAAGGAAAAATGAAGGAATAAAGGACTGATATCGACCTCCTTTTTCTGATCAACAAGGCCAGCACTCTGGCCATTATTTTCTCTCATGCCTGACACCATAAGCCTAGAATTTAATTTAGATCCCAAAATTATGGTTTCAATGCCAAGGACTTTGAAGGGAAAAAGAGTTAAGGTTCTGAAGAGAAAGGAGAGAAC
The DNA here is from genome assembly GCF_009730915.1 of Dioscorea cayenensis subsp. rotundata. Lineage (NCBI taxonomy): Eukaryota > Viridiplantae > Streptophyta > Magnoliopsida > Dioscoreales > Dioscoreaceae > Dioscorea > Dioscorea cayenensis. The sequence goes on along the minus strand of NW_024087596.1, from coordinate 106,132 downwards.
TCAAAGAAGTGAATGATATAGGAAAAAAAGAAGATTTTCTTCACACTCCATGTGGATCTTATGAAAGTTTTTACGTGACCAATAAAAAATGACGTGGCAAATTATGTCATACTTTTGTAAACCTCATAAGTGTCAATAAAAACAATCTAAACATAAGTCACTCAATTATATATTTTCTTTTATAATTAGATGACTAAAATAAAAATACGCAAATAGTTAGTTCACTCTCTATGCATTTTTTACCCATATATCTATTATATGTACACTTACTAATTTATTACTTGGATTTGAGGGCATCTTGTATGTGAAATTAACTATATACTTTTAAATGTTTCAACTAAACACCATGCACTCATCATTTCTTATATATATCTACATATATATTTAATTCCATGAACCAAAGACAACAAGTTCTTTCTTTTTTGGAACTTTTTTTTTTTTGTCAAAATGAGTGGTTAGGCCACTAAGAAAGGCAGGGGCATATACAAGCAAGTGGGGCAAAGCTCATGCACACGTGGTCGCTAGGAACTACCCGCACACAACCACTACTCACACTCTCAAATAATATATTATATATTTTAAAGATATTTCAAAAAAATTTATTATCAATATGTTCTTAATTGATAGATTCTCTAATTGATTGTAATTTTCAATTTATATTATTTCCTTATTGTTTAAGGAGTTTTTATAGCTTAATTGCTCATAAAATTTATATTTAATTCTAATGTTACATTTGGGTGATGGCATCAATTGGGCAATTAATGTTACTCTTAATTTGAATTTACAATTCTTTACTTTATTTCAATTGTAATTGCTATCATAAATTATAACATTATAACTTTCAAATTTCAAAATATTTAGCCTTAAATATTTTCTCTTATATATAGATGATAGCCTAGCTTTAGAGAGATATATTTTTCTTTTACTTTGTTAACTATTTCATGGGTTATTTTCATTCTTTACTATTATGAATTCTAACCAACTGGTTGAAAGAGCCTGTTATATCATAGGGAGTTTTTCCGTGTCTTGGGCGAATAAACTCTTGAGGGACAATGTCATTACACGTCTCAAGCTTTCTTTATTCTCCTACTTTTCAAAAAATCTCAAGATTTTATCATGAAAAACAACACCAACGCTATTCCTCCTTCGAATGATAGTGCAACTACAGTTACCCCACAAGTCATCGTTATTGCTTCTTCACTAGTTACCTCTTCCATATCTTCTACTACTGTTGCATTGGAAAAACCTTTTCTAGACATCTCCAAGATCGAGGTTTCCAGAGGCTAAAACTTTAGGAGGTGGAAAGAGCGCATCTTCTCAATTCTTGATATGCATGGAGTTGCTTTGGCTCTCACAAATTCCAAACCATCATCAACGACAAATCCTAAACAATTTGAAAACTGGGTGCATGCCAATAAAGTATGTAGGAATACAATTATAAGCACTTTATTTAATGAACTTTTGGATGTCTATTGAGCCTGCAAAGAGGCCAAGAAGATACAGGAATCCATGAACTTAAAGTATATTGCTGAGGATGCTGAGAAACAAAAGTTTGTGATTGGAAATCACTATAGATGGAAGATGACGGATAATAAAGATATCAAGGCTCAAATCAATGAGTATTACAAGTTGCTTGAAGAATTGAAAGCATACAACATTAATTTGCCAGACAAATTTGTTGCCTGCCTTCTCATAGAAAAGCTTCCAGAATCTTGGAAGGACTATAAACAACAACTTAAACACAAGCAAAAATAACTCGCTCTCGCGGACTTAATCACTCACATTATAATTGAGAACACCAATAGGAAAGAAATGCAGAGAACAAAAGCAAAGGCGATGGAAGCAAAGTCAAATCATATAGAAAGTAAAGCTCACAAAAAGAGGTATGATAATAAGAAACCTAATTATGAGCCAAAAGCCATTAGCCCAACCTTAGAAAATAAGAGTAGTTATTTTGTTTGTGGAAAGCTAGGTCATCATGTACCTCAGTGCCGACATAGGAAGAGAAATGACAATCCTCCTAAGCCAAAAGTAAATTTGGCTGAAGGAGATGTTGTGATTGTTGCGGTCATTTCTCAAGCAAACATTGTGACCAATGTGAACAAGTGGGTAGTAGATTATGGGGCTACCAAGCATATTTGTGCAAACAAAGATGCTTTTACCTCCTACACTCCTGTGGGGGATAGAGATGAATATATTTATCTTGGGATTCAAGAATAGCTCTAGTTATTGGAAAAGGAAAACGTTCTTCTTAAGCTCACGTCTGGCAAGACCTTAGCTTTGAATGAAGTGTTCCATGTGCCTATTACTAGGGAAAATTTAAACTCTATAGCACTGTTGGGAAAATTTGGGGTTAAAGTATCATTTAAATCTGATAAGATTATCATGAAAAAAATAATGTGTTTGTGGGCAAAGGCTATTATGATCAGGGACTATTTGTGAATAGAAATGCGTCTTCTTATGTTTACTTGACTAATTCTATTGATATGTGGCATACTAGATTAGGACATATTAATATTTCTTATATTAAGAAAATGCAATACCTTGGTTTAATTTCTGGAATTAGTGATGCATGTTCAAATAAATGTGATGTTTGTGTTGAGTCAAAATTAACTCAAAAGACATCACCACCGTACAATGGGAATCTAATTTACTTGGCTTAATTCATAGTGATTTAGGAGACTTAAAGCAAACTATAACTGGAGGTGGTAAAAAATATTGTGTGACCATTATAGATGATTTTTCTAGATATACTAAAATATATCTGATTAGAAATAAAGATGAAGCTTTTGATATGTTTCTTTTATATAAAGCAAAATTAGAAAATCAACTAAATAGAAAAAGTAAAAGAATTAGGTTTAATAGGGGTGGTGAATATATTTCATTTAATGAATTTTGTGGAAAAGAAGGCGTAATCCATGAGAAACGACTCCTCCTTATTCACCTAAATCTAATGGAGTAACATAAATAAAAATAGGGCATTAAAGAAACAATGAATGCTTTATTAATTAGTTCATCAGCACCTGATAACCTTTGGAGTGAAGCTTTGTTAAATGCATGTTATCTTCAAAATAGAATTCCCCATAAGAAAACCGGTAAAACGCCTTAATGAATTATGGAAAGGCTATAAACCAAATATAAAATATTTAAAAGTATGGGGGTGTTTAACTAAAGTAATGCATCTCGATCCTAAGAAAAGGAAAATAGGCCCTATTCTGACTGTATGTTTATAGAGTATGCTTAGCATAATGCTGCTTACAAATTTCTTCTTTTGCAAAGTGATGTTTTTTTAAGTGATACTATCACAGACACAAAAAAATGTTGAATTTTTTTAATGCAGTTTTTCCTTTGAAATATGGAAATGTTGCTCAAGAACCATTTGAGAAATCTAAAAATTTTTCTCAAGAATTTTCAAACAATAATGGTGAAAACTCATATAAGGATTTGAGAAGAAGTAAAAGACAAAGGAAAGAAACTTCTTTTGGAAATGACTTTTATACTTATTTAATTGGAAATGATCATTTGCCCTTTTTTTGAAGCAATTTCTTCTTCTGATTCACAGTTTTGGAAAGAAGCTATTAAAATTAAAATTGATTCTATCACAAAAAATAATACTTTGGTTTTGGTTGATTTACTTTCAGGGGCAAAACTATTGCTTCCAAATGGATTTTCAAAAAAAAAATATAACCGTGATGGTTCAATTGAAAAATATAAAGCAAGGTTACTAAAAAAACATTTACTATTTCTTTACTTTTCCTCCTGTAACTAGAATTTCTTCAATTTCGAGCTTTTCAAGCTTTAGTTTCGATTTATAAACTTGTAATTCACCAAATGGATGTAAAAACAGCTTTCCTAAATGGCAATTTAGGAGAAGAAATCTATATGACTCAACCTGAGGGATGTGTTATTTTTTATCAAGAAAATAAAGTTTGTAAGCTTCTCAAATTCTTTTATGATTTAAAACAAGCTCCAAAACAATAGCATGAGAAATTTGACCAAATTTTGACTAGCGATGGTTTTTCTTTTATTGAAGTTAATAGATGTGTGTATACAAAATCACTGAATGCTGAATGTGTAATTATTAATTTGTTTATATGTAGATGACATGCTTATTTTTGGAACTTGTGATGAAAACAATACTAAATTATTTCTTGCATCCAAATTTGATATGAAAGACATGGGTGAAGCAAGCTTGATTTTGGGTGTTAAAATCTTAAGGAAGGGTGATAGTATAATACTATCCCATGAACATTATGTTGAGAAATTTCTTAGGAAGTTTGGTCATTTTGACGTTAAACCATTGAGCACCCCTTATGATGCTAACACTCAATTAAAGAAAAATAGGTGATCTTATAGCCCAATTTGAGTATGCCCAAATTATTAGGAGCTTATTACATTTGATGAATTTTCTCGACTTGACATAGCATATGTTATGGGTAGATTGAGTAGATACACACAAAATCCTAACCACAATCATTAGGTTGCACTTACTAGACTCATAAAATATTTGAGAGGTACCATGAATTATGGCATTGAGTATAGTGGATTTCTTGTTGTGTTGGAAGGATACAGTGATGTGAACTGGATCTCAAATTCAGATGAGACAAAATCCTCTAATGGTTATGTATTCACTCTTGGTAGTAGTGCAATTACTTGGAGATCTGCCAAACAAAACATAATTTCTAGATCTACTATGGAATCAGAGTTTATAGCTCTAGAATTGGTTGATAAGGAGGCTGAATGGCTGAGAAACTTCTTAGCTATTACTCTTTTAAGAATAAAACCAACACCATTAGTGTCAATAGATTGCAATTGCCAAGCGGCAATAGCCATTGCAAAGAATAAGACCTTCAATTAAGAATAGACATATAAGATTGAGGCATAATGTGGTTAAGCAACTGCTAAAATATGGAACCATATCCATAGATCATGTGAAGTCAAAAATGAATTTGGCCGATCCTTTGACTAAGCCTTTGGAAGGAAACTAATATATGAAACATTGAGGGGAATGGGGCTTAAGCCAATTTGAAATTAACAGTGATGGTAACCCAACCTTTGTGATTGAAGATCCCATGAAGAAGGTTCATATGGGTAAAAATAGGTCATTTGTTAACTATGCTAGCACTATTTTTGTCCTATCCTTTGGTGTGAAAAGTGTTAGACTCGCACTATTGAGAGGATAAGCTTAAAGGCTTTTAATGAATTTCACATCCCTTATGGGTGGTGTATGAATTGCAACATGCACGTGATAAACATCACCTATGTGAGTGACAAGTGGTACTACCTGCATGAGATCTTAGCATAATCTCTAGAGCACTCATAAATTACCAAGCACGTGCATGGCTAATTAGCACAAAACAACGGCAATAGCAAAGAATTGAGGGGTTGTAATGTGATTGATAGGCCTCTAATATATATTAAGTGTTTTGGTTCATAAAAGTTTACTTCACCATCTCACTGTATGTTATGTCTTATCAATCTAAGGTTTGGTTTATAGTCCAAAAGATACTATACTCAATGCATTACACTCAAAATGTTAACTCATAAAATTGATTTTTTTTAAAAAAAATTTGAGATATGTGAGGGATTGTTGTATATTTTAAAGATATTTTAAAAATAAAATTATTACCAATATGTTCTTAATTGATAGATTCTCTAATTGATTATAATTTTTAAAGATATTTAAAAAAAATTATTACCAATATGTTCTTAATTGATAGATTCTCTAATTGTTTATAATTTTTAAAGATATTTAAAAAAAAACTTATTACCAATATGTTCTCTAATTGATTATAATTTTCAATTTATATTATTTCTTTAATTGTTTAAGGAGTTTTGACATCTTAATTGCTCATTAAATTTATATTTAATTTAAATGTTTTATTTGAGTGATAGCATCAATTAGGTAATTAATATTATTATTAATTAAAATTTATAATTTATTACTTTATTTCAATTATAATTGTTATCATAAATTCTAACGTTATAACTTTTAAATTTCAAAATATTTAATTTTAAATATTTTCTCTCATATATAGATGATAGCATAGCTTTAGAGATATATTTTCCTTTTACTTTGTTAACGATTTTCTGGGTTATTTTCATTCTTCGTTATTCTAAATTCTAACAAACTGATTGGAAAAACCTGTTATATCATAAGGAGTTTTTGTGTCTTGGGGGAATAAATTTTTGAGGACAGTGTCATCATGCATCTCGGCTTTCTTTATTCTCTTATTTTTGCAATAAAATATGTCATTACTTGTAATTCAAACTCTCACCACTTGTGAAGAATTCTTTTTTGGAACTTTGATGAGGATATATATTTGTTTGGGTTAGATTAGCCCTATCTATAGCCCAAAGGTATAAAAAAATATATATATCATTTATATTTTAAAAAAATTCTCCCAGTCCTACATTCCATTAACTTGCCCATTAAAATAAAATTTATATGATAAAAAATTATCCAAACTCATATATAATATATTATATGATTTGTTTTTGCATTTTATTCTACTAATTTATTTCTCACTATCATTTTGGCAGGCCAACAAGGTCTGTTATGTTTTCTCATCAATTCATATTTAAAATAATATTTAATTTATGAACATATAAAAAAAATGGAAAAGGATTTAAATCCAGCACAAATATAGAGCTTATGAAAACATGGATCATAAAGGTTGAGAGTAATTTATGTTTTTGAAATTGTTATACGTTCATTTTTTATTTTAAATGAAATAAATTTATTTATTCTGATCTTTTAAATTAGTAAAATACATTATGCACAAAAGCTAAGCTTGTATGATGTAGATATAATTTTAAGTCCATATCATCTAGAGGAGTTAAAATATATAAATATTTATTTTTAATATAGAGGTCAAAATAAATATGTTTTTAATACCTTTATCTGATGACCAAATGGTTCCTACTTCAAAATAGTTAAAACTAAATGTGAAAAATAAAATAAAATGAAATGAAAGATCTTTATAAAAAGAATGGGATGTTTTAATATTGGAAATTTAAAATGTATAACAATATTTATTATTATATGTATGTAAACTGGCCATACTAATATATTATGGTGCTTGGTTGGAAGCTAGGTTAGGGCTCATTGGTGGACATGACAAAACATAAAATTAATATTAGCTTATCCGGATGAAGGTATATGTGAGTTGAAGTATTAACTTCATGATTATCCAAACTCCTAACCATTAATGTAACTTATTTATTTTGAAAATAAATAAATAAATACAAATCATCGAGTTTTCTTCCCTCAATCATAAATATTATCCATCAGCACAAACTTATTATTATCTATTTTTAACTCATTTATTTCATATTTGGTATTATTCTAATCTACAATAGAGGATGCTTGTCATCGTGAAACCTTTGGATACCCCACCTAGAGTAAAATCCACTTTGACTTTTGTTACAAGCTCATCTTTATTATAATATAGATATCGCTAAATATTGAATTATTAACAAAACTATATAGTAAGACTATAATTTTTATGAATAATTTATATATAATATGAGTCACTCCCTTCTCACCTTTAAATACAAAAGTTTCATATCTGATCTCCTATCAACACAATCATGCATCTTTGTTGTCACCTCTTGATTTCAATTTTTTTTTTTTAATGTATAAGTATTATAATATTAGATATAAGTAACTAAGTTCAAATCTCAACTAGTTACTTTATATTTTACAAAAGTTGTATGGATATATTTTTATTTTTTTAAAGAATAAAAAGTTATAATTATTAAATAACACCTAAATAATTCGTTTTTCACTGATTTAAACACTTAGGTCCACTTTATATATATACAAAAATTTGAAGTATAATATAAAATAATTCTATTTATGAACTAAGGCATAGTTTAGTGGTTTCCTACCTTACTTGTGTTTGAGAACTAGTATCCTCAATCTAAGAAATCCAGCCAAGAAAAAATCTCGTGGATAACATGAGTCACTATCTAAGGATGATCTGAGACTTGTCGATGTTTATTGATACACAAGTTAAACGTCTACGGAAATTCCATCACCAAACGGGGGCATAGACACCCAACAATCATACTAGTACGAATAAACTCTCCCATTGCCTACTTTGATCCAAGTGTTTCTAAAAAAGCCTCATTCGCAGCCTCTCCAAAACTGTGAACACCTTTTCAGATCGACCCATGAGGTATCCCATAAAGGCCATCTAGAGTAGTATTTAGTAGTGAGGACACTCATACAAGGCAGCTGGGGCTTGGAGGAAAGTCTTTCCCACCATTTGCTTAGCAGACTAATGTTGAACACCTCCATGTTAATAACCCCTAGACCTTTAAATTGTTTCGGCCTACACACCCTACCCCAATTCATAGGATTCAACCCGCTTACATCTCCAGATAAATCTGCTCCTTACTCTGTCCAAGTCTTGAACCAACCACTTTGGAAGTTTGAAGAAAGCCATGAAATGAATAGCTAGGGATGAGAGCACTGAATTAGTGAGTACCAGTCTTCCTCGAAGAGAGAGACATGAACCTTTCCAACAAGCCAGCCTCTGATCAAACTTCTCTTTAACATACATCCACTCCCTTCTTGTAAGCCTGTTTGGGCTAATTGGGATTCCCAAGTATTTAAATGGGAACACACCAACCTTGCAGTTCAGCCAAATAGAAAGTTCAGCTTCAGCTTCCCGTCGCCCACCGAGATAGAATACTGAGCTTTTACTGAAATTGATTGACAATCCAGACACTGCTTCGAACCCCAAGAGGATGCATTTGAAAGCAAGCACCTGGTCCTTCACACAATTGCCGAAAATTAGTGTGTCATCCGCAAACTGAGAAATGAGGATCTCGGTACTCTGATTATGTTTGATGCGGAACCGCCCTGCCTGCCTGGCTCTATGCAGAAATCGAGTCAATGAGTCAGCTACCAGAATGAAGAAGAATGTCGCCAAAGGATCTCCCTGCATCAATCTTTTGCCTCTTGAGAATCTACGAGTTGGGATCCCATTCACTAGTACTCTCGAACTACCAGAGGCCACCACCATCCTGATCCATTGAATCCACCTATGACCGAACCCCCTCGCCTGTAGGATTTGAAAGAGAGTCTCCCACCTGATGTTATCATATGCCTTCAGAAAATCTAGCTTGAGGATGAACGACTCCCTACTCTCTGATTTGCAGGTATGCACAATCTCCTGTGCAATGGCTACGCAGTCCATCTCCCCTGGATAAATGCGCTCTGAGCGGGGTGAATGAGCTCTCCCATCAGCGGCTTCATCCTGTTTGCTAGAACTTTTGAGAATGCCTTGAAGATAACATTGAGTAATGTTATCGCCCTGAACTCCGAGATCTCCTCTGCTCCTTAGGAATAAGTGTGATGAATGCATGATTCACCTCGCTAAGGTCTCCAGTCCCGTTATAGATGCTTTGAAAGAAGGCCACCACATCGGGCTCAATCACGTTCCAGAACCTATGGAAAAAAAACAGCAGAGAAACGCGCCTTCAATGCCTCCAGCTCGAAGAAAGCTTGCTTGATCTCGCTTGCAGTGAAGGGAGCTTCTAGTACGGCTGGATTAGGGACCGAATAAGACCCCTGAGAAATAGCTGACCAATCTGCAGTGATGACTGTCACCAGCGAAGGCTCTAGCAAAGTGTGCTCTCACAAATTTTCGTATGTGGTTGCCTCCAGTGACGCGACGTGCTCCATCTCTTAGCTCCGAAATCCAATTAATCCTCCTTCTCCCGTTTGCTAATTTATGAAAAGACTTTGTGTTTCGATCACCCTCCTTGACCCACTTGTCCTTTGCTCTCTGAGCCCAAAGGACTTCTTCTTGCTTCAAAACCCCTTGCGTTGAAGTTTAGAGCTAGCCTCCTCCACGAGAGATCTCTCACTGTTTGACAAAGGACGTGACTCGCTAAGGATGCTGAAATGATTAATCTCTGCCGACAATTCTTTCTTCCTATCCAAAATGTCCCCTACCTTTTCCTTGTTCCAGCCCATTAGAAGGTGACTGAGTTGCTCTAGTTTGTTCCCAATTGAGACTCCTACTCCGAAGGATTCCCACCAGCTCTGTACCATATCTGCAAATCTATCTTCTTCCAACCAGAGAGCTTCAAACCTGAAGAGCCTCTTCCTCTTAATCTTCTCCTCAACAATCAACCCCACCGGGACATGGTCAGAGAGAGGATAAGTGTGGCAAAGCAAGAGCTCTGGTCAACGGGAAATCTTCCTCCCACTCTGGCGAAACTCAAAACCGATCGAGCATGGCGAAGGCAGGAGTATGCTGCCCGTTGGACCATGTAAACCTCCTCCCAGCTAAAGAAAGGGATTTCTCTAAGTTCCAGCTGATTGATGGCATCGACGAAGTCACGTTGCGCCCTCAAATTACCTGTGTCTCCAAGCCTATCGTCCCCCCAAAGAGTCACATTGAAGTCCCCTCCTATAATCCAAGGAACGCTCCATTTTTAACCTAACTGCTGAACTTCTCTCCAAAATTATCTTCTCAAATCACTGGCATGAGGCCCATAAATATTGACTGTTGCCCAGGTGAAGCCTGTGTCCCTCCTTCTAAACAGGACTGCAACCCCAAAATTCCCAACACATGACTCAATATCCTCGACCAAGGCGCTGTTCCAGCCAATCAAGAATCCGGCGGCAAGACCTTGGGCTTTCTTACTTACCCATTTTCTCAGCCTTCCAGCCCAAATCTTTCTTAAAGCATTATTGGAAATGGACTCCAGTTTTGTCTCCTGTAACATAATGATATCAATCTTCTCCTGCTCAATCAGGTGCCGAACCCATCTCCTCCTTTCCGGTCCTCTAGGACCTCTGACATTCCAGGTAACAATGATCATGGTTTTTTAGACTCCCCGCGACTCTGCAGCTTCTGCGCCGACTGCCTCCTATCTGCCGCCATCTGCTTCAGAAGCTCTATAACTTTGAATTTCTCTTCCTCTTTGAACCCAATATGGAACCCACTATACAAATCTTAATAATCTTATCAACAGACCACGAGGAAAGAGAGTCTGGTTCCTGGCCATCACTACACCCCTTCTTCCTGAAAGTTGGCTGAGTTTAGCCGACCTCCGTAGAGGATATAGACGCCGGCCCGCCTGGACAGCCGCTTCGACTGGGGAACTTCTTCTTCCTAGACATGATCAGTTTCAGACCACCAGTCCTGGCCAACACCGAAGGGCCAGGAGGGACCCCTAGTATGGACCCCTTCTTTCTAAGTGAGTGAGAGAATGATGCTTTGTTGATAGATCTCCCCACATTCGAATTTTCCACCTCCGCATCCGACTTGGATTTTGGGTCACCACCCCTCTTCCCGCCACCTGGAGGCTGAATATTAAATAAAGAGAATTCACCCGCACCGTGAGCCTGCTGTTCAAGGATCGTTCCTTCAGTAGGGTACGCCACCCCTGTATAAATGTGATTAGACCGCTCCCTCTCCCGAGCATAATTACTCTTTGAATTAAAATTAGACGAGGCTTCAGAGGGCGCCACGTTGCTTGCTCTAGCCTGCTCCATCCCTTGAAGTGGGGGATCAATCACTTGCTTGCCGCTAAGCCTTGATTAGGGAAGTGTCTACCACGTCAGCGATGCAGCTACCGATCGGTGAGTGGTGTGGCTCCACGGTCTCACCTCTACCCCGCCGCTGGATGCCGGTGGCTACCTCCTGAATGTTTGAATTCTCTCGGTTTGCATATGGCTCCGGGCACTGCGTTCCCCCAGCTGACATATCTCTGGCTAAACATTTGAGCTCGTCGGCTTCCTTGTGGCTGAGCACCGTCACAGACACCCAAGTCTTTCTATCTCGAACTGACCACCACCAACCTCGGGGAGGCTTGATATCATTTTCTGTCCAAATTTCCGCAATGAGAACTCTGGCATACTTGTTTATCCCATCGAGGTTGCACACCTCCAGTAGCTTCCCCGCTTTCGACAGACCAGCTGTTAATGCGGCAATATCCCTGCACTGCGCCGGCACGCCTTCAAGTAAGATCCAAAAAAAGCATGGCCTGAGTCTATGCGTTGCGAGCCCAATCTGGGTGACTATTCCTCAAACACAACTTCCCCTATCCCCACCATCGTCTTGACCCATCCGATCATAGCCTCCTTCCAAGCACTGCACGGAGTGGAAATTAGGAAGACCCCGACCGTCTACTCTACAATATCCCATTGCCATTTGCCACAGACAGCACTAAGGACCTTGGCCAAAGAGGACGTTTCCACGGGGCCTCGAGTGACAATGGCCAACACCTTCTCTCGTAGCCGGGCCTAACCAAAAATTTATAAGATTTTTAGTCGGTTTCCAATCGAGAAGAGAAGGGTACGATGTGAGCGGACGAAAACGGGCCCTAGCTTCCTTACTCCCGCATTCGTACGATCTATCCTTCTACACCTGAAGCAGATCAAGGCATTCCAGCACACCTTACCTCATGATCCGAGAGTCTTCTAAGACACTATGCCACCTGACTGGAAATAATCTTAATAGAGAAGGAAAGAGCCTTGTCATACAAGAAATATCGTAAAGAAAGTCAGAAAGCATAGAAAGTTGAGACCGAGAGCTCCCTCGACCAAGCTGCCCAAAAGAAAAGGAAGGAGGCAAAGAGGAAAGACATGATTGCCTGGTCCAGAAGCGGAGGACAACACTTCCTATCGTGTTGCACCCGACTTGCGGTACTCTTTATTTTCGTGTCTGGCTTAATGACCGACCATATGGCAAGCATAGTGCTAATCTTCTCGAAAGCCTTTTTTTTGAAGTGGACTTAGAAATTTGATCTAATTGTCTTCACTAGCTGGGAAGAATTACCTATACAGGCCAATGGATTCCACTTTTTTTTATACTAAAGAACTGATGGCTCATGGATGGTAACGACGTTCTAGCTTGTTATGTTTACTAGTTGCTGGGTTTGTTTACTAGTTGGTGTTAAAGTGGTGTTATATGAGGCATTTTTCATTATGGTTACCTAGTTTAGCTTCCGCTGACCGAGTGTGCTACATAATTTATGCTGACCCGTTAGTCATAGAGACCTTCCTTCTGTGACCCCGATATCGGATATGGTACAGTCGATGGTCCAATACCGGCTGCTATCCTTGATCCCGGACTGGTGCTCTGGCCATGATATCTTTCTTGACGGTTACCTTATTGATTGTCGCTCTTCTCTTCCCATCTCCATCGGTCAGATCTTCAAGTTCTAGTGGTCAAAGAAAAAAATCTCAAGTCGGTGGAAGAATTCCATCAATGTTTCCTCGTAGCCCGAGCGGTATGAAAAGCAGTCAGCAAAGAAAGAGGAAGCGGTTGGCAGCGGACGGGGCAGTGAATCAGCAATGACCGAAGAGCGGCAGTGAGACCAGCTAGCAGCGGGCTGAAGCGGTACGGATGGTGACAGTTGTTGTCGGTAAGCTGTAAGGCTGTGAGTATCGGTAAGTCTCTACGAAGCGAGCCTTCACTGGGGAGATAGCAACCTCTTCAACTCAACTACAACTACTACTACCTGTACTCAATTACAAGTAATAAAATACACTATAAATACAAGAAAGGAGGTATTTTATTATTGGAAGCGAAGCGACCTAGTCGAGCTATTGTCAAGTTAAGCAGTTCCTCTTGTCGAGCTAGACAAGACTCTACTCGTGCTATAGTCGAGGAAAGCTCGTGCGTTATTCGTGTTAAGCTGTCGAGTTAACTAGACTCGATGAACTAATCCTTTAGGCAACTCCTCCTCTCTGAGAATAGGACACAACCTTAGTTCAGTGCAACAACAAAAGAAAGGACCCTTACCCCCCTATATCCCTTTTTGGGGAAGATCCAACTCTTTAACTCAATCTACTACTACCGTTCTCACTCATTGACATAAGTAACAGCTACCAGTTCCTTACTAAAATAACTCGTACCGGTACTCTTTAGTTCACAACTCCCTTAGATTAGGGTAGCAACTCGATCCTACTAATTACGTAGAACCATCGATCGAGCGAGTTCGAGGTGGTTCATGCTTTCTATATAACTCGCTGTACGCTAAGGCGCTTGCGGTTGTAAACCATGCGTCATGCGTGCCGTAGTCATACGTAAAATGACAGGTAAGTTGGTGCTTACTGAGGTAAGGAATCTGATCGCTCTGTCCTAGCCAGAGTTTTGTGTTACAAGTAAGTTGTCTTATTCTAATAACTCAGTCTCGCTTTTCTCATTGAGAGAGGCTTAAATAAAACTGGTTTATAATTACAATACTAATTAGTGAGTATAGTTTTGGATTTTCATACATGGGACTGACCTCTTACTTGTTAGGGGTATTTAAGTTTTAGCCCATGTCTACTTATAAGCTAAGCCAGACAGAGTGGTCTTGAGTGGAACCCTTTCAGGGTTTCTAAGGTTGGGAGCCTCAGTAGCCCAAGGAGTGGTAGGACATCTAATCTTTCATTTATAGCTAGCTCAATCTTATTCGACATGGCAGGTCCACCTACTGTGGGGAGATATTAGCCATAAGCCCTACTTAATTTCTCCAGTTAGACTTGACTCCCTTCAATATTATCCGGCTGAAGAATGTTTGAGTATAATTTATCACCAATAGAAGACTTCTCATTCGAATAGTTGGGGATTGGATCAGGCTGGCCAGCTTCTGCCTATTGATATGCAATGCCCGGTCTACTATCTTTTTCATACAGGTCAGAAGGGAATCACTACCCATATTTGAGGCGCCATCTTAGCCAGTAAACCCTGAGGATGAGGGGGTAACTAGTTCCTATTTTTCATCCACTTCTAATGAGGGACAACATCTGATATGAAAGATTCTCTACTCCCAGATGGGACTAAAGGGAAGAAAACAATAATGATTATTTAGGGCAGCCACTCTTAAAGTAAAGATTGACTCTACATTGGGGAAGCAATTATACCTATAGTATAGGTAGGGAGAGTTCCAGCTATAACATCACATAGGTTGTTATCAGCATACACACCCACGATTGGTTATCTGAATTTAACAAGTGCAAAAACAGCTTCAACCTTCCCGGTGAACTACACTTTTTATACTTGTTGAAGTAAACTGATCAGTGATTTCACCATAAAAACAAATGTAAATATTTTATTTACCCACCTAAAGTCGGGGTATAAACCAAAGAGCTCAATCATTCTAGAAATCGAAGATAGAGAATATGTTGTCAAATTTGAATACGAGGGGAGACATGGAATTTTCTACAAGTAACTACCTTATCGAGAACGGAGAGAATGAAAAGGATTTCTCAATTATAGACTTTTTAGTTATTCTCCAAAAAAACCTTATCAGAATACAAAGTTCCAGCATTTATACACAAGGGAAAACGCTATTGAAACTGGGGAAGTTGCAACAACATTACTGGTTGAGCTCGAGGTCTCACTAGGCAGGGGTGGGACCCAAGTAGCTGCACCTTGCCCCTCTCCTCGCTCCCAATGACATTAAAAGAAAGACAAAGTGATATTGACTTTTTTTTACAAAGACTCGATCAAAAGATGAATGAGATAAAAAAGGACATCATTAATGCAAACAATACAATAGCTTCGGTTAGAACAAAGCCTAACATAGCATAACCAAATGATTATTTAGCCAAATGATGGATTTCTGGCCACAGAATAAATCAAGGAACTGTAGACATTTCCAATACCGACAGCAACTCCCGCCAAGGCAATTGTAGCAGCTCCGAGCCCTATTGATTTTGCACCTTCTAACATAAAGTGAGTAGAATTTCTTTCTCACGCTTTCGTTACTCTTTGTTGTCATCTTCATTGATTCATCTTCCCTTTTTTTTCTTGGGTAGATCACGAATCAGAGATGCACGGGGTAGATGAGAGTATATAAATTTCATACTAAACATTAGAATTTTTTTTAGCAAGATTCCTTTAGGGGAAACGGAAAAATTTAGCGCCAACGTGAAAAGGATGCCTCTGACAAAAATAGCTAAAGCTCTAGTTTTGTTATCTGGTACCAGCTTGAGAGGATCAAGAAATTTATTTTCTTTGAACATCTCAAAAATTTCATCCCATGAAGAAAAGGAAACCTCAGATTTCTCATTTTTGCCTTGAATAGCTTGAAGGCATTCCGGTGAACATTTTGCCTATGGTTGGTTGAAAATTTTTTCAGGTAAAAAATTCCACCATATCGAACCTAATATTACTAATACTAAAGTGAGTACGAGTAAAAAGTGAAAGTCAATGACGTAAGCTCAATTAATTGCTTCGCTCAACCCAAAATCCCGTATTTTTACACTTTGACAGAAGTTGTCTACCAATCCTACCATTACCCTTTCTGGCCACCTGAGTAGTTTAGTACGATATCCTCTGGAAGGATCAACCGCAACCACTATCTTTTTTACGTTTATCTTTGTGATCTCTAGCTTTAATGTTTTTCAGGCCGGAGTGCAGATTTCTTTACATTATTGTTTTTGAAATCTTGGGATTCTTTATAAAAAAAAATTATATATTTGTATAAATGGATTTTGCCAATACAATATAAGTTTACGTCCCTTTTCTCAAAGTTTTTTTTTTCTATTCACACCCTAGACAATTTAATTAATTAAAAAAGGGGTTTTTCCTTTTTCTCTTCATTCTTTTTTTCTTGAATTCCAAGTGGTAGTTTCATGATTACTTTGTCAGCATAGAGATAAAAAAAAACAAATTGATCAATCATTAGTGAGAGGTGCTTTGTTTTGACTATCCGCAAAACAACCTCGAGACTGAGTTTACTCTCTTCTATATATAATTAAATTAAGTCTTTCTAAAGTTTTCAGAAGAAGGAGATAATAGATTTTTAAGCACTGATCGCTGACTGAATCTCTTGGGGTCTATCAACGAAAAAAAAAATTATATTTGTCCCAAGAACAAAAGAATGTTTATATATGCTCAAATGGGTCCTGACTCGCAATTGTTTAAGTTTTCTTTTATAATAGGATGAGCCTTCCTACGTTCATCATAGACTGGATGGGAAAAGATCATACTTTTAGCACTGTAGACCGGTTTTGATAAAGACCTTTGGGCAGTAGTTACTCTTTCCGATGATATTCTGTCTGTTTATCTATCAAAAAAAAACTTCTTCGCTCTACCACTGAAATCCTGGTTCCAATCAAAGATAGCTTGAATGAGAGACTGAACACAAGAACAATATGTATATATATATATATATTAAATCTTTCTATCTTTTTTCCAAGGATTGATTGGCATCCTTAAGGACCGGGTGTACCCGACTCCTTCCTTCGTCCTTCTCGCGGGCCACCCATCCTTTTTAAAAGAAGTTTGTCTCGCCAAGGGGAAGGAAGTCCTCCTTTCCTTACTTGAAGGGCGCATAAGACACTCATTAATATATTTAATTTGTTGTGAGGAGGGCACTCCCAATTTCAGGTAGAAGAATGAACTTCTAATGCATCAAAGCTTTGTACTCTTGATTGAATACTTGCTCTTGCTTAATGGCCAAAAAGAACTTTCTTATCTTATTGTTGAGACTAAAAAACAGGCAAAGTCAAGCTCGCACAGCAAAAACAATCCATTTTGAAGGAGCGCCTGCATGTTCAAAGGGGCAAATGGCATAAGCCTGCATGAAAAACATACTTGTCTAAAAAAGCCACTCTCCCTTAGTGTGAAGCAGATGTCAGATCATAATTGATTTGTTATCTTATCCTGCTTAACCAGAGCGTGGCAAGCGATACTTTCATTGATGAGAAACCTGTGTTTTGCATCAATAGGAACTTTGTAATTGTAGAATGTCAATACATTGATTCATCAGTCTAGGAGGAAGAATAGGAAAAGTATACGAAATAGAAGGACTAGGGGAAGGCAGATGTCGTACAAGACATAGAAAAATGTTTGCTTTGATCCCCCTATGGTCCAAGTATACATGGTGACTACAAACCCAAAATTCGCCTGCACAAGATCAAGATGAGCAGCTGGCCTAGCAAAGGCAAAGGGCTAAAATGTCATCGTAGGAAGGTACAAATGCCACTTTCAGGAGTGCCTTCTAACCCAAGAATGCACACTACGGGCTAGGATTCTAGCATTGCCAAATCCACCTCCCTTTGATTAACTTCCCTAGAAGAAAAAAAGGCTTCCATTCACGCAATCACGTCTTATACACCTGTTAATCTTTTCTTTTACAGACGCCAATAGCTAGTGCATACATGGCTAGGAGCAAGACATCACAGCCAATCAAAATGTAAGAAAACATATGCAAGCTCATGGAAATGATGCCTCAAATGAACCAAATGCAAATGGACCATGATTCATAAACTCTACATCCTCTATTTCTCTACTCTATAACTAGCTTTTGCCCTTTACCCCGCTGAAAAGGAAATAGGAGAAACTAAAATAATAAGGAGAGCAATCAGACCAAACCTCAATGAATCAATTAGTTAGAAAAGAAAGTCCAAAGCAAAAAATAAAGGGACAGAAATTGCTTTTCAGCCAAATGGGTAAGAATTATACCTTGGAAGATAGCCTTCCTTATAAGTCAAGCATACCCCAGCACTAAAAGTATAGAAATGAAATATTAACTACTGGCGAGCTGAGCTTGTAGTAGAAGGAATGTCACTGGCTAACAAAAGGGGAAGAAAAATAAGAATAGGGGGAGATATACTTTTTTCTTACTAGTGTGTAAGTAAAGGTCTGGGACAAGAACTTAAACTCAAATTAAAACCCCACGAAAGAAAAGGGAGAAAGACTTGAGGGCACGAATATCAAAGTCAGAAACCCTTGCGGAAACCACTCAAACACAAGATAAACTGGACCTAACAATGCAAAAACTAAAAAGGGTGCTTGTCGCCAATTTGTAAAAAAAAATACTATTTATTACCCATTTGTTTTGCAAATAACGTAAGAACGTAATAATAATAATAATAATAATAATAATAATTATTATTATTATTATTATTATTATTATTATTATTATTATGAAGTACACACAATATTATAAAGTTTTTGTACTATAAAAACTATGATATAAAAATTTTACACCGTTATGACACAATTAAAGACAACTATCCTTTTTTTAAATGCAAATGACCAAATTACCCTATCATATTTAATCTCAGCATAATGTACTAAAAAGTATACACTACTTATTAAGCAGTGTAAGCATTTTTGTAATTAAATCATTTATCCAAAGTTAACCCTCACAAAAAGCTAGCAGAATTACACAAAACCAAGAGCTTTCACATTGAAGATTATTAAAACACAAAATTTTTGGACAAATTAAATTCCACCTTAATCTATTTAACTACAATAAAAAACATCAAAATAAATTTCAATTTCTTATAAAATTATTAAACCAAAATAAAATAAAAAGGTTTATGGGTTCCTTAGTATTCATAAAAGCAAAACAAGATAACAACATTTGTCCTCACCGTAAACAAACAAACACTTAGGGGGCGTTCATTTCACTGTAAGTGAGGGGAAGTCAAGAAGTGAGGGAAATGCCACTTCCCTGATGTGGGCGGGGGAGTGATATCACTTCCAGGACTTCTGTGTTCATTTGTCGAAAAATGAGAATAGAATCGAAGGATTTAGGTGTTAGATGAAGTTCATGAGTTCAAAAACGACTTTTGAAGTGAAAAATAAGTTAGCTTTTTATAAATTGACTCACTTCCCCCACTTCAAGAAAAATACTCGAAGTGGGACTGTTTTAAAAATCCACTTCAAGACGAATAACACTGAAGTGGAGGAGTCGACCACTCCCCTCACTTCCCCCACTTTTCCTGAAATGAACGCCCCCTTAGGCGCTACGTACATATGTGTCACCATTCAACAAACCAATGCATAAAACACACACAACTTGTTTCCACCGTCACGTATACTCCCATCCACATTAGATGCCTTTTTCTTTATTGTAAATCCACATAACGTGCTCTAAAACGCCAACCTTGTTTCCTCCTCACATCTCTCTCTCTCTCTCTCTCTCTCTCTCTCTCTCTCTCTCTCTCTCTCTCTCTCCTCCATTTAGAGAGATGAAACTATAGGAATAGAACCGAAGAATGAGAATTAAAGATGAAGTTTCATCTTCATTAAAAGCAAAGATATTTATATTCCATAAATGATAGCATCATCATTTATGACAATTAAGTAATTAGTCTTATGTATATATGGCCAGCAAAAGTTTATTATAAAAGAGGAAGGCATATTGGGAGATACAAGAGTTTGTAGGAGAAATTTAAGATGAAGGTGATGAAGATGGTGACGGTTGTGATGCTTTTCATGGTGGTGGTGGTGATGGCCGGAGATGTGACTTATGATGGCAGGTCATTGATCATCAATGGTAGTAGAAGGATGTTGTTCTCCGGTTCTATTCATTATCCTCGTAGCACTCCTGAGGTATTTTTCACTCTCTCTTTAATTACCATCATTCATACATGAGTTTTTTTTTTTTAATTTGCGTTTTAATTTGTTGTTATTAGTTTTAAGAATTAAATGTATTGAGTATAACATGGTCCTTGATCATAAATGATATTAATATGATATAGAACGCTTAATATCTCTCTCGTTGAGAAGAGGATTATTATAGTTTGTAGATTAAAAGTGAGTTTAACTCATTACCAAAGTTTGATAAAAACTAATACTCTCTCAATATTTTTCTTACTTGTCAATTTTACCTAATTCATACTATTTAAAAAAATGAGTTAAAGTTAGTTGGTAACCTAAAATTTATAAAAATTATATTAGCTTTTCAATATTACTCTTATTTAAAATATATTTTAAAAAATATACAATTAAATATAATCTATTAAAAGTTGTAGAAATACATTAAATATAAAGAATAAATTTAAAAAACAATATTTAATATTACATAAATTTTTTAAAATAAATAAGTAAAAAAAACTCAAAAATATAACAAGTGAACAAGAACAAAGGAAAAATAATTTTGTTGTCATTTTTAAAATCAATTAATGTATTAAATATGACATGGTTCTTGATCATAAAATATATAAATATGACTTTAACTTTTGATCTCTTTGATTGAGAAGGTGAGTACTGTCATTGTTTTCGGATCAAACTTAAGTTTACACGTTATCATATTCGGGATAATAATAAGAGTTTTGTTGTCATTT
This sequence comes from Dioscorea cayenensis subsp. rotundata, assembly GCF_009730915.1. Taxonomy (NCBI): domain Eukaryota; kingdom Viridiplantae; phylum Streptophyta; class Magnoliopsida; order Dioscoreales; family Dioscoreaceae; genus Dioscorea; species Dioscorea cayenensis. The sequence continues at coordinate 85,086 of NW_024087596.1, read as the reverse complement.
TAATAATTAAATATATCTTATATAACATAGTTCTCAATCATGAATGGTAGTAGGAGGATCATGTTATTTTTATTTTACTCATTATTATTTTTTTATTTATTTATCTTTTTTACCAGCCTGAGTTTCCTTGTTAATGATGTTTAGATGTAAGAATAAACCTCTTGTTTTTAGTAAGAACATTAGCCTATTTTTAGTGTGCTTATGAACATAGGTTTTTATTTAAAAAAAAAACAAAGTAATTATAATGTGTGTTTTTTTCATTCCAAAAGAGTTTTTTTAGATGGATAAGAATTCTTATTGAAAAAGGAAGAAAAAAATTACCCGAACCACTTCTTTTACAGAATATAAATTTTGAGGGGAAAAAAAAAAAGCATTTTTTTAGTGTTCTTTTCCAAAACAAATTTTATATATTCCTCCAACTATTATTTATTAGGTATTTATTATGCCCTTTGAATAACAATGAGTTTCGTCATTTATTGTGTTTGTTTACGAACAAGTTCTTTATACTACCCATTTTATAAGTCAAATGTCCCAAAAATAATTTATTCCTACATCATAAATGGTGGTAACATGATGTTGTTATTTGATTCTATAGTTTTTATTCACTAAAATCATTCTCACCTATACATTATTAAACATGAGTTTTCTTCTCAAGTACTCTCTCCGTTCCTTTTTATCTGTCATTTTTAAATATCAAGAAACATTTATTATTTTTTTCCAAAATTACCTTAACACTCTATTCAATTCTTTTCTTGAAATTTAATATGAGAGAGAAATGTGAAGATATAAATTATGGATAATTTTAAAAAAATAACTAATTTTTTATTAACTTATGTGAAATAGCCAACTTTCTTGGTATGTGAGATTCGGTTATTTATGACAAATAAAAAGAACGGAAGAAGTAGCATTTGGAATACTAATACTAATATTAATACTAATAATAATAATATAAATTTCAATGAATATGTAGACTTGTAGATACACCCATTCACATGTCTTTTTGTATAACAATGGGAATTTAATTTTAAATGTGGTAAAAAAAATTAAAAAGAAGGGAAAATCCAATTTTGAAATATGAAACACTATAAAGGAACCGTTCAATACTAACATTGCTGAAATTTTTTTTATCGGTAATTTATTTTTTAACTGACTAAATATTGACAAATTGATAATGAAATTATAGGTGATTGATAATTTATAACAGTGACACAATTATTATCACAGTTTTTAACAGAATTCTGTCAAGTATTATTTGTTTATTAATTTTGACATACTTGTTTGAATTTATTTATTTATTTATTTATTTATTTTTGGGTAATGAGTCCCTTGCACTCAACAAGAATAAAGACAGGATCAAAGCTTCATTGTTTATGCTAGTCTTATATTTATTTCATATTAATCTGATTTCATAAATATGTTGGCAGATGTGGCCATATCTTATATCTCAAGCCAAAGATGGTGGCCTTGATGTCATTCAAACCTATGTTTTTTGGAATGTTCATGAACCAATTCAAGGCCAGGTCATACACCCTTTTTTTTAATTATTAATTAATTATTTATTTAAATTTATTTTCAATGATTACAGCATAGAACCTAATACATCCAAAGTTAAACGTAATTGGACCAAAATAATTAATATTAAAGTAGATTATTTTAGTTGAAAATATTTACAAACATATAAAAATGCAATAATAAAATTTAGATAATAATTCATTTGAATGTGTTTTTGGTTCAAAATATTTAAAAGTACAAAAACTTTCAACATTTTCATTAGATGAAACTATGAAATATAAATTTATTTCTGATGATTTCAGCACTAAAACATGGCAACTTCAGAGTTCAGCATATCTGGACGAAAGTAATATTAAAATTGATTATTTTAGTCAAAAGTATTTATTAATTAACATACAAAAATGCAAATATAATTTAGATTATAGTTTATTTGAAAGTGTGCTTGGTTTAAAATATTTACAAATATAAAAAATTTCAACAATTTCATTTCTATGAAATTTGAGTAAAAATATCTCAGAGTTGATAACTAAAGATTTAATATTTTTTTTTCAGTTTAACTTTCAAGGTAGATATGATTTAGTGAGGTTCATCAAGGAAATCAGAGATCAAGGCCTCTATGTAAGCCTTAGGATTGGTCCCTTCATTGAATCTGAATGGAAATATGGGTAAAAAAACACTTATTCCATTTTTCATATGTTTGCTTGAATATCATTTAGGATCATTTATTTTTTATGCATGTCTTCCTTTAAAAAAATATATATATTTCTTATTATATGTGTGTTATATCTAGATAATCAATTGTAAGTTTTTTAATGCAGGGGTTTTCCATTTTGGTTACACGATATTCCAGGCATTGTTTTTCGATCAGATAACGAACCTTTTAAGGTAAGGAAATACATAAATATTTTATCAATATTATTAGAGTTAAAAATTCTAACACTTATATCAATTTATAATTTTATATATTTCAAAATATTGACTTGAGTTTTCAAGTTAGGTTGAACTCATATAATTAGCATAGTATAAGATCTATTCCTTCACCTTAATAAGTTTTGGAATGGATTCAAACTTAGTTATTATTTATTTTAATAATACAGTTTCAAATGCAAAAATTTGTTTCAATGATAGTAAACATGATGAAGTCAGAGGAACTCTATGCATCTCAAGGAGGCCCCATTATTTTATCTCAGGTTTGCCAATGCTAGGACTCTTGTTTATTTATTTATTTATTATAAATAAAATAAATAACCACATTATTTGCATTATTTATTATGTACGAGGTAAGATTTGAATCCAAACTTGGCACTCATGTACTTATTTTTATAATTTACAAAAATATTCTTATTTACTTGTATATTAGAAATTAATTTACAACTTTTATAAAATGTACTTTTTTTTTTTTTTTCTTTTTTTTTTTTAGGGAAATAGACAATAAACCCCCCACTTTTTTAGCAAACATCTATACTCTTAATTTGTGTGGGTTTTAAAATTTAATCTCAAATACTCTTCATAACAAATACCTTAGGTAAAATATTCGATGCCAACAAACCAAGAGGCATTGGTAAAATATATAAATTTTTTATGTTTTTCTCAACATAAAAAATTATTTTTTTAATAAAATATTTTAGTTAATTTTTCGCTGAAGTGATATATAGGTAAATTAGAATAACTAACATGAATATATAAATAAATAACACTTTTATTGGTATGTATAAGTAACTTTTTCATTATTAGAGAGATGCAAGCAAAATTCCTATTAAAATTTAAAATAAAAATAAAATAAAATTAGAGTTATTAACCACATTTAGTAAATTTTTTTTTTTCCTGGAGAGAGAACTCCCTTTTGTAATAATATTAGTTAAGGTGAGTGATCTGTCCATCCTAGCATTTTACCTTATTACTACTAGCGTTTAAAGGAGAACCCAAAATCGAAGCTCAAAATCCACGTATAGTGAAAATATAGATATGTTAAGGTATTAATTTTGTATATGTATTTGTCATTAATTTTTTTTTAAATAGGGTGTTTGTCATCTATTTATATATATATATATATATATATAAGAAAAAAAAATTGTAAAGAGATAGTTGATTTTCCTCCCAAGTCAGAGAACGTTGCAATGCGTGGCTTTGTGTAGATTTGAAAAAGAAAAATTAATGTGATTTAATGGAATGTAGATTGAGAATGAGTACCAAAACGTGGAAGGAGCATTCCATGAGAAAGGACCTCCCTATGTAAAATGGGCAGCATCAATGGCTACAAGCCTCAACACTGGTGTTCCATGGATCATGTGCAAGCAAGATGATGCTCCTGATCCTCTGGTTTCTTCTTTATTTTCCTCTTCAATAAACTAATTTTTTATTAATTATGTAAATCCAATTTTTTCAATGAAATATCCTTTTGTATTGTGCAGATTAATACATGCAATGGGTTGAGATGTGGAGAAACTTTTGTAGGACCAAACAGACCTTACAAGCCAGCATTGTGGACTGAAAATTGGGTTTCTCTGTGAGTTCTCATTATGATTATCATTTTTTTAATGATTTAATTCAATCATTATATGTATATATTTTATGAATTTTTTGTTTAGGTATCAAGTATTTGGAGAGGAACCATATAAAAGAAGTGCTCAAGATATTGCCTTTCATGTTGCACTATTCATTGCCAAAATGAATGGAAGCTTTGTGAACTACTACATGGTATATTTATTGTGTTAATTTACAAATTATTTTATCATATTTCAATTTAGAGTCATTTTTTGATGTGTTAATGTTGCACACAAATTGTTTGACATAATACTTGTTTTGAGTTTGTTGATGTTTTCTGGAGTTTCTTGTTGAAATTTGATCATGTTTTGATTGAATGAAACAGTATCATGGGGAACAAACTTTGGAAGGTTCGCTTCGGCGTATGTTATTACTAGTTACTATGATGAAGCTCCTCTTGATGAATATGGTTAGTATTGTTAATCAGTATAACTTAGGCCTGTGACTTAAAATTTTCATGAAATAAATTTTTGGAATTTCCATGCAGGTTTGATTCGGCAGCCGAAATGGGGTCATCTTAAGGACTTGCACGCTGCAGTGAAACAATCCTCTGAAGCATTGCTTTCAGGAAAACCGACAAGCTTTTCACTTGGCCAAGCTCAGCAGGTAAGCTTCTCTCAGTTTTATAGTGTTTATTGTGCCATTTTCTGACAATTTCTTGCCTGTCAGGCATATGTTTTTCAAGCAAATTCCGAAATATGCGCAGCTTTTCTCATGAACAATGACTCGAAACAAGCGAGTGTGGTGTTTCAGAATGGAAATATGAGCTGCCGGGAAAAATCAATAAGCATATTGCCAGACTGCAGAAATGTTGTTTTCAATACTGCAACAGTGAGTTATTGTTTTGTTTGATTAAGATATCTTGTTTGATTGTTCTTTGATTTGTCAATTTCAAAGTTTTAAGTGTCAAATTTTGTGGAACTTTTTCTTTGTCAGGTGAAAGTTCAAGTTGGTATGAGATCATCTAGAGTAATACTGCACCTCAATGATGTGCAGAATTGGGGAGCATTTGCCGATGGAGTCTCAGATATTACTGATGCTTCATTCACACAGCAGAGTCTTCTTGAGCAATTGAATGTCACAAAGGACGAAACAGATTATCTCTGGTACACAACCAGGTGAGTGAATTATGTTTCTTTTTCTTTCACCACTTTAATTGTTCATTAGTTCAAATGAATCAAATATCAAAAATCAAATGCAGCTACAACTTTGCGTCAGATGATGATCAACTTGTTCTTTGGGTCAATTCAACTGCTCATGTTTTGCATGCATTTGTGAATGATGAATTTGTAGGTGAGTGTGCAACTGTTAAAAAAATTGCTAAGATAATGAAAAGAAGTAAATTGATATAAGTTCATTTTATGAACTCTGATAATGCAGGAAGTCAGCATGGAAGTCATAAATCCCCTGGTGTCACATTTGAGAAACCGGTCTCGTTGAAAAATGGCAAGAATGACATCTCATTGTTGAGTGTTATGGTTGGATCCCCGGTAAAATCTGACAGAAGAATTTATCTAATTTTTACTACATCGAGCTTTTTGAATAATGCATGCATTAATTATATGAAATGTAGGATTCCGGCGCATACCTTGAGCGTAGAGTTCTTGGACTTAGACAAGTGAAAATTCGAGGAATTAAAAGTGTTAGAGATCTCAGCAATCAAGTATGGGGATACAAGGTAGAGTTCACTCTTTGTATGTATACTATTCGACAGAAATAAAAATCCCTGAGAAGCCAACAATTTCTGCTGATAAATTTGCAGATTGGTTTACAAGGCGAAAGTACAGAAATTTACACCAAAGAAGGATCAGAAAAAGTAGAGTGGAAATCAATCGATATATTTGCTCATCAACGCCTTATTTGGTACAAGGTACTCCCAAAAACCGAAATATCTAAAAGAACTATAATGTTATTATTAAAAAAAATAAAATGATTAAATTGATGAATGGTTACTACTTGAAAACAGACAACATTTGATGCTCCATCAGGGAAAGACCCAGTGGCAGTGAACCTTGGAAGCATGGGAAAAGGAGAGGTTTGGATCAACGGGGAAAACATCGGTCGATATTGGATCTCCTTCCAAACTCCTAATGGACATCCTTCTCAAACATTGTAAGTATCATCTCATATCACTGGGTACAAACAAGAGTATAAGTGCACTTTTGTTACAGATAAAATGAATGAAGAGTATAAATGACCGGGCTCATGTGTATACTTGTAGGTATCACATTCCTCGCTCTTTTCTGAAACCTTTAGGGAACTTGCTTGTGTTATTTGAAGAGGAAGTAGGAAATCCAACTGAGATCACATTGGAGACAATATCTGTTGCTAATGCATGAGCAAACAGTGATATCAAAATGGCTCACCTCCATAATTTGGTGCTTGTGAAGAGGTCAGTCCTTCATCTTCATGAAAAATTTAATCATGTTTTCCTCAGTATCTTTCTCAAATATAATCAGATGAGCTTTGAATATATATAGATTGCAAGAAGATACTTCATTAAATATATATATACTAATAAAGTTGAGTTTTGTTTGTTAAACAGTCTTCTCTGGGAAAAGGATGTGTTCTGGCACTTGAAAGTCTCTGTTGGTTGTGGCCAAATGCAGGTGAATTCAGTAATCAACATTCATTAATTCATGTCAGTAAATTGGGATTAATCATCAGTGTTTGAATTTATTTGTTTTTTTTTTTTTCATTTCTAATTCTCTGATGATTATATCAATAAAAAGGAATTTCATTTTACCTTGTTTGTCGATGTATGATTATATTTGGTATTTTGGAAAATTCTTATATACTCTATGATGTATTACACCAAACTATTAGATGTGTGCTATATGACTTTATAGATGTTCTATCTGTTAGATGTATTATTGTATTACATATGTATGTATACATGTATATGTATGTATAGACATATATGTATATTTATCTTTTTCTATATGTAGACCCAAAAGGGTCACTTATGTTTTAGTGTTCAAGCATATCGACTTGTTCCACTTTCTCTCTCTTTTATCTAACATGGTATCAAGAGCCTAGATTCCACCGGCCATCGTCACCATCTTCTCCACCCCTAACTTCGGCCATCCCGTCTTCTCTTTCTTCGCGCATACATTACAACAAAAAAGTCCTTTTTTTCTCCTTCTTCAGTCATCCTCCTCTTCGGTCACACCATCTTCTCCCCCCCATCTCATCTTCTCCTTTTGCACATTTTTGCATATCCACAAAAAAACAAAACCAGCCAGTATCAAGCTGCATCACTCGCACCGCAGTCACACCGGTGCCCGATCAAGAACACCGTCGCCTGCCTACCAGTCACCCCTTCCTACGCCGGAGCTACAGTATATATATATATATATATATTTCTTTGGACTCTTGCATTCTTTTTCCAAGAGTTTGATTTACATTGAGCATCTTTACAAATAAAAAGAGACAACACGCTGGGGCCTAATATATAAATATATATATATATATAAAGCTTGCATTAAAAGCCTCCCGCTAATCTGCCATAGTCAACATCAGCATTTATTGGTTTTTCACGCCCAATTGTCTGCCACTTCTTAAAATTTTATTTTTTTCTTTTATTTCTATTTTCTTTATTTTATTTTCTTTCTCTCTCTTCAATAGTATCAACATTTATTTTCCATTTGTAAAAAAAGAGAAAAAGAAAGATGAATACTTATGCACCAGCCTTTGTTTGTACTGAGGGAACACGACCTCAGACTTCTTTCAGAAGGGAGGACGGTGCTCTGACTGTCTCTCATTTTTCTTCTGTACCTTCAGTGTCCTCTCCTACTTCCTTCCAGGCTCCTCTCCTTGATTCCTCTATGCCTCTTCTAAGGCCAAAGATGAGCGAGCAGCGAGGACTTCACACACGTCACTCGCTAATGTTGTTTCTTCACTGGCTCCACCTCTTCTTCCAACACCTCACTATACAGAGCTTCTCCTACTCCACTTTGTCTCCTGCAGAACAACGGTTTTTAGCTATATTCAGCGATTCCAGTGATCCTATCTGGCGAGACTCCATCTCTTCTCTCGGACATCGACTTCCGCTCGGGTTGCTCCATCTGCCCTGGGTAGTTTACGTCCTCTCAGGCTGCTTGACTGCGGTGCTTCTCTCACATGACCCACGATGCCACTCATCCGCACGATTCTCATTCATCATCTCACGTCAGCTCGTGTTCGCCTGTCGATGGCACACTTCTTCCTATTTCCTCTCTGGTCGTTTCTCTTCTAGTGATTTCTCAATTCCTTGAGTCTCTCATGTTCCTCGTTTATCCATGAATCTTATATCCATTAGCTCGACTTCTCGATCATGATTGTCGAGTTATCTTTGGCCAGTACCTCGTGTTGTGTGCGGGATCGCGGTGGGAAGGTGATTGGGCCCTGGCCGTCGTCGAAAATGGAGTTTATGCGTTTGGATTCCCTTCAGTCTTCCACCTTCACTGAACCCGGTTCATCAACTGTTATACTACCGTTCGATCTCATCGTAAGTGGCGTCATCGTCTTGGCCACTTATGTCAAAAGTCTCAGTATGTAGATCTCTTGTTACGTCATGGCGTATTAGGGCTGTCTCTCCTCGCCCGATGTAAATGCATCTTGGCTGCAAAACTCGGTAAGCAACTCCAGCGTCCTTATCCTTTAAGTGTGTCTCATACTCTTTGCTCGCTTTCGAACTTATTCACTCTCGATGTTTGGGGTCCTGCTCCCTTTGTCTCTAAAAGGTGGTCATCGCTATTATGTTATTTTTATAGATGACTACACTCGATTCACCTGGCTTTATCTTATGCCTCACGTAGCCGATTATTGTCTATTTATCGTTCTTTTTCTACGCTATGATCCACACCCGAGTTCTCTGCCTCTATTAAGACCTTTCGGTCCGACTCGGCGATAGTCACATCTCCGCCTTTCGTGTCTTTTTATCTTACGAAGGCACCTTGCCTCGGTTATCTTGCCGGGGCTCGTCCTCGAGCGAGGGTCGTTGAGCGTAAAGCATCGTCACATCTTAGGGCGACCGTGCTCTTCTTCTAGGTACTTTTCTTCCCCTCATTTTTGAGTGGCCTGTCGACCTTCTGCATTTTATCTCATTAACCTACAACCCTCCTCTCACCTTAATGGTGAAGTCCGGGTGAGTGTCTTCATCAGGACACCTCCCGCTATGATCATCTTCGTGTTTTTGGTTGTCTTTGCTTTGTTTTACTCTCACCTCGGGAGAGAACAAAAGCTACTGACCCGATCCGTTTCATGTGTTTTTCTAGGATATGTAGCCTGAGCATAAAGGTTATCGTTGTTATGATCCGATCGCTCAAAGTCGTATTCGCGTCTCCCAGTGATGTCGCGTTTGATGAGTCCACACTTTTTCTATGCTTCTCCTTCTTCCATTTGAGTCCACATCTCCCTCTCGTCCCTCTGTCCTTCCTTTTTCACGCCCCTTCATTTCGGCGTACTCACTGTGTCTTCCTTTTCTCCATCATTCAACTCTCTTGCCGAGTTTCTTTCTCATTCCTCTCTTGACCCCTCACCTCCTTTATCTGTTGAGTCTCCTGTAGTCTCTTCCCCTCCTTTATCTGTTGAGTCTCCTGCAGGTGTCTTCCCCTCCTCCCTCACTTCCTCTTGCTCTCGTCCACTGATTCGTTTCGCATACCACCGTCGGGATCTGTAAAAGCCTCCATCTCGGTTGGTCGTCTCGACGCCTCTCCCTGCCCTATCGATCCGGCTCACGAGTGCGCTCTCACGCTTATTCTTTACGTGATCGCTCTACCTTACACCCCCCATCCGTTTTGCTACGCTAGCACGGTGTTTGAGATGTCTTTGAGCGGTACCTCTAGGAGGCGATTCGATTACGAGTGGCGGGGCTGCCATGGGAAGGAGCTTGATGCTTTGACTTCCGGACTCATCACGTGGGATCTTGTTCCCTTCCTTCTTATCTCGGGTTCCCATCTCACAGTCGTTGGATCTACCATGTGAAGACTCGTTACGGCGGGTCTCTCGGCGCTTCTAAAAGCGCGTTTGGTTGCCGTGGCTTCGGCGGGAGTATGGTCGCGACTATGAGGAGACTTTTGCCCCGATGAGCCCACATGCATCTGCTGCGTACTTTGGTTCTTTCATTAGTCGTTTGATTCGTGGTTGGGTTCTTCGTCGACTTGATGTGAAGAGCGCGTTTCTTCATGGGGGACTTGAAGGAGGAGGTTTACATGACTCCTCCCCACGGCCTTGGTGCTCAGAGAGTGCATTTGTCGTCTTCGCCGCGCTCTTTACTGGACTCAAAGCAGGCTCCAGGCACTGGTTTGAAGCGATTCGATCTGATGGTTGAGGCTAGCTGGTTTCGCTCCGAGCATACGTGACTCGGTAGTCTTCATTCGCTCTTCCTCTCATGGCGAGACCATTTCTTCTTCTATATGTCGATGATATGATCCTTCTGGTGATGACTTTCGCTCGCATTGCCTTTGTGAGGCGAAGTTATGTCGAGACTTTTTGATGGTGATTTAGGTCCAGCCGTTACTTCTTGGGTATCGAGATTACTTCTCATCCCGATGGTTATCGTCTCTCTCGGCGTTATACTCATGACCTACTTGCTCGCTTCTGGTTTGGTGATACGCGTATTACTTTGCTACAGCGATGGAGTTACATTTGCGACTTCGTGCCTCGATGGGGTTCCCTACACGATCCTTCTCGCTATCCGGCATCTGGTTGGCGATTTGGTTTTACTTAGCCGTCGCTCGTCCGGGACATTTCCCATGCGATTCGCATCCTCGGTCGATTCGTTCGCGGCACCCACTACATTCGTTATGCTCGTCTTATTGAGATGCTGCGATATCTTCGTGATGCTTGTATCTACGTGGTTTGTTCTACTCACGTCGATCCACTCTTGATTCGCGAGCCTATTACGATGCTACTTGGGCGATTCTCACGATGATCGAGTCTCTGTCGTCGGTTATTGTATCTTTCTTGGCTCTTCTCTTGTGGTTTTGGAAGACCAGCGACCCTCTGTTGCAAGTCTACTGCTTTGAGGCGGGGTTCGTGCTTTGGCTTCTCTTTGTCCGGGGAGGTGCTTTTGGGCTGCGTTCGATTCTCGGGGACTTTTGGTATCTGCAGATAGAGATGGCGAGTTTGTACCCTACCGGCGGGTATAGCCCGTGCCGGTCGAAGAGGGTATTACCCTCTTTGACCGAGTGCTGGAACTGAGTCTGAGTATGCCAGGTTAGTTTTTGAGGCGGGTGCGGGTCGGGGTGAGGGTGCCCTACCCTACCGTACCCTTACCACTCCTTACCCGTTGAAGAGAGTGCGGGTAAAACTTATCACCCGTGCCCTTACCCTCTCATATATATATATATATATATATATAATTTTTATAAAACTAAACATTTACTCACGATTTACTTTCAATATCTATTTTTCATAGTGATTAATTTGAAAATAATACTTCAAATTTTTCTCTTAATATATTATTTTTAATAATTTCTATATTTATATTTGATAATATTATCAAAATTGAATTTTTAGATATATATTAAGAATCATAATTAAATTAAAAAAATAAATATATATAAAAAAATTATAAGAACATCATGAAAAAAATAAGATACTAATAAAAAAATCAATTGGATATAACTATGAGGAATTACTTATAATGTTTTTATATTCAAAAAATATTACTAGATATTTATAAAATTTGAAGCTATATAAAAATATAAATAGTAGATATATGAAAAAATTTTTTAAACAAAAAACCAAGATGGTTAAATATGAACAAAACAAAAGGTAGAGTTACGATTTGAGTCCTAAATAGGCGTCGTTTTTATGTGATTATATAATTTAAGATAAACAAAATATATATCAACTTGTAATTTTTGAATTTATGGATGTGTTTAAAGATTGTAATATAATGTATAATTAATTTATTTTTATTATTATTTAAATTTAATTCAATAATTTGAACAGCGGGTAAGCGGGTACTGCGGGTATACCCGTTACCCTGACGAAGGAAAGTAAGGGTATGATTTTTTTACCTGAAGAGTGCGGGTGAGAATGCGGGTATGGGGTAGGGGTTACGGGTAAGGGTAAGGGTTTTGGCATACCCTACCCATACCCTACCCGTTGCCATCCCTATGTACCGATCACATCTCCTATTCCTATTCATTGTGACAGTACTGGAGCCCTTCAGATTGCTGCAGATCCGGTCAAGCATGAGCTGACAAAGCATATTGGTATGGATGCCCATTTCACCGCGATGTCGTATACGTGCCCGGTGTGTCACTTCACTATCTTCCTCTGAGAGGTCCGGTGGGTGATTTCTTCACCAAGCGCGGACACGTGATCACCATCTATTCATGTTATCCAAACTCAAGGCCTGCGATCCGCCTTGAGTTTGAGAGGGGTGTTAGATGTATTATTGTATTGCATATGTATGTATACATGTATATGTATGTATAGACGTATATGTATATTTATCTTTTTCTATATGTAGACCCAAAGGGTCACTTATGTTTGGTGTTCAAGCATATCGACTTGTTCCACTTTCTCTCTCTTTATCTAACACTATCAACAGAGCAAATCCATTTGTCGCCCTAAATATTATAATTCATTTATATATCTTCTCAAAAATGCTTCTCCTTCAAAACTAAAGTTAATAAAATATCAAAATTATACATATAATAACAACACTTCCATGATTCCATCTCTCTTAAAAATAAATAAAAAAATTTATTTCTCAAAGATTTTATATGCACTTTGGAATTTTAAAAATAATTTATTATCCCATTTGTAATAATAAAATATGAAAATTTTCTTGTCATATTTCAAAACTATCACCTATCATTTTTATATACTCCATATATATATATATATCCAAAAATCTCTTCATCAATTAAAAAAAAAAAATCATTAGTTAAAGGCCTATTGGCCTAGCGCCATTTTAGTACCCTTCACTTAGTGAAAAAAGAGATTTTCCGAGCACAGCTTCTTAGATCGTAGTGCATGAACGCCCGTAATTACAGACCTGGTCATGTTTAGTATACTTCGTTAAAATAAATAAATAAATAAATAATTGACAAATTTTTACCAAACCATGCAACTTAAAAACATATGGAAAAAAATCCATAGAAGGACAAATTTTAAAGCAAATCAATCAACCGAAACGGACGGTTCAGATGGACCTCACTCTGTTCCTATCAGCGCGGGAAGGAGTTCGTTACAAATGGTTTCCTTGTTTCTCTCAACCCATTTCAACAAATGAAATCCCAAAACCTTTCCCAAAAATCCCTAGAAGGACAAATTTTAGGGTTTTGGTTCCCTTCAATGTAAGCCCTCTTCATCCTCACTGCTTCCAATTTGTGCAATTTATTTCCCCAATTTTATGTTTATAATGATCAATGATGATGTTCTTTATGTACTTGCTTCTTGAATTGATACCTATTTCTTTGGAAATTTAACATAATCATTAAATCTTCAAGAAATTGATTGTATTGATAAGGTTTCTCAATCTCATCCACTTAAATTTGGGCAAACTCTTGATCTTGTTAGGTTTTTGCTCCTTTTTATTGAGAATTGAAACTTTAACTCAATGCAATAGTTGAAATGTATACCTTTTTCTTTTTATGAATTAATAGTATCATTTTTGGGCATCTGAGGAGAAAATATCAAGTGTGACCAGTCTTTGTGAGTGAAATCATTGTCTGATGTTTGTGATTTATGTTCTTGAGTTGCCGATTGAAATTGTTAATATAAAGTTGATTTTCTAGTTCTTCATGTGAATCATTTTTCCAATTTTTTAATCAACATTTTATCACTTAGGATTTAGGGTTTATTCCCATTAATCTTGTTATACTATTGACAAGGTTTCTCAACCTCTTTGACTAGATCAGGGCATAATCTTGATTTTATTAGCCTTTTTGTAATGAAATTACTCTCTATGGTTCTTGAGATACTGATTCATTTATTCCCACAATGAAGTGTAGAAAGGTTAAATGGATGAAACTTAATGCGATTGTTCGATATATTTAAGGGATTTCAGAACATATGTATATATATATATATATATATATAGTGTCAGTAGTTGATATGTGAGGATGCATCATGTTTTACAATGTTTCTAGTTTAATGTTTCAAAGGATTGGGACTGTTGCATATTTCAAAGTGTATATTTTCATTGATCCTGTTGTGCTCTTAGTCCAAAAGTTTTGGTAGCTTAATTCATAACTTTCTTGATTTAAACCTGTTCGACATTTTTTGATACAGAAACTAACTGTTTCCTCTACTTCTGTAGGATGTCGGATTGCACGACCAAGGAACTGTAAACTTCTTTTAATTCATATACTGAATCATCCATTTATTTAGCTTGGTTCAATGGGAAGCATTGTGAGTTCATTAGTGTCAAACTTTTTCAAAGCTGTCGGTAACTTGTTCAGTGCTCCGTTAGATTTTCTTTCTGGAAAATCTTGCAGGTAGAATGCAATACATGAACAAGCACATTGTTTTCTTTTTTATTCATAGATGGTAGTTTTCAATGCAATACTAGCCATATGTGTTTGCTACTTCTAAGATAATCTACAAACCGACATAAATTTTGTGGTATATTTCCAAAATTTATCATATATCATAGACAAAGCCTTCATGCTTTAAACTTCAATCAGCGCAACATGTGGATCGACATGGGATCTAACGTGTTACATCGAGAATTTCTGCGTGGCTAATCTGTTGAAGCTGGTAGCTGTGTTGTTCCTCTTTTATATGGGTAAGCAAACAACACTCTTTCAATCTCTCAAATGATCCAGATTGACTCATTTAAACATGCAGTGTTGTTGTTCTTCTACCTCCTCTACAAAATCGGCATTTGTCAATGCCTCGGCCGAAGTATTTGCAAGATGCTATGGGCCTGTGTCACATCCTGCTATTTATCGTGCGAGTATTGCTGCATGTTTCTTCGGTTTAAAATACGGAAACTAAAGAAAATGAAGCATGAACACTCAATGAGTATGGAAGAGTACAACTCAAGCACCACTAGCAGTGAAGAATTTGAAGCAAGATCAAAGGAGTTCAGACGATCATTGTCTCGCCGATCAAAAGAAAGGCGAAGAGCTCATTTGGAAAGATCATTAAGGCCGAGAAGCCATCGAATCAGTGTCGGAATCACTAGAAGTTATCCTGAGAAATCGAAGAAGTACAGGAATGTAGGTTCAGTCCATGACATTAGAGTCACTCGAACATCGAAATTTGTTCAGAAATCTAGTTTTAACAGGAGATACAGAAGGTGGTGATTGATCATAAATTGGCATGATACTTGTTGGAATAATTAGTACTATAATTATTGTATGACTTCATTGATGATTCAATTTGATTTTATTTGTTATTTAAATTGGAATCTTGGAGTTGATATTCTCATGCTTGACAAAAACACATGAGGTTCTTGTTTTTTTTTTTGTTTTTTTTGTTTTTATGGAGAAAACATGAGATTCTTGTTGGTCATGAGGTCACGTTGAGATAGCTTGGCATTCATAAATATTCCTTCCCTTGTGTTGATAAGTCTTTAGATGATGACGAACCTAGCATCCATTTAAATTCTTTTCTCCTTTTTTTCAACTAAAGCCTAAAGTGTTTGGTTTTGATTTAAAAAAAAAAAATACAAAATTAGCTAAAGAGTTCATAGCCAATGATTATTAGTCTCAAAAAAGGAGCGTGGAACTTTTAAATATCTTGAGTTCAAATTTTGTTAAATAAAATAATGGTAATAAATTTCTAGTGTAAATTTGGATTAATCAAATCTGTGTCACTTGAAAAAAAATTTACAAATTGAATGGTCAATTTTCCTTGCACGTCTCTTTGACTAACTGCTTGTTGTATTTTTCAAAAAATCTAAAAAAATAAATATTAAATCTGTTTTTTTAAGCCAGTTACACTCTACATTATCTCTTTGTTATGCTCCGGAGAATTCAAGAATTATATATAATATATACATATATTTCTCACATCAATCTTGAGCTTTTTAATTTTAATTAATAAAGATAAACCAGATAAACCACAACCTTCAATGGTTGCGAAAAAAATTAATTCATTAGTTTTTATTTAAAAATATATAAATTATCACACAATGTGAAAATGATACCGAGACTTTTTACCAAGAGTTTTTGGATCAATTGGCATCGGATCTCTTGTGTAACGTGTACGTTTCGGAGAAGACTCGAAATCGAACCTTATAACTCACTGCAGGTGAGGCGTGTGGATTGACGTTGAGACTTTTACTCTCGCGTATGCAGGTCTCCGAGCTCGGTGTTTGTCGCTTTTCTCAATAATTCCTTGATCTACTGCCCATTGTCTTTCTCTTTATTCATTTAAAAAAAAACGTTTATAATATATATAAATATATTATTTAAATAATTTAGACAGCTTCAAAAATACTTTTTCCCAATAAAATAGATAATCACAATTATTTAAAAAAACTATATAAAAAATTATATTTAAAAAAAAACAAAGAAATAATATCCAAGAGAGTTTAAATCATATGATTTCACTCAATCCCATCCATTAAATCTATATATATATTTCACTACACTACATTACTACAACACTACACAAAAGCCTTTGTGACATTAACGGGTTGCCACTAACCCACCCAAACTACACCCTATTAATAATAATATTCACAAATTCCCACCCGAACCCCAACCCGACTTGACCCAACCCGGTCTCATCGCCACCACCGAACCCAACCCAGCAGCAGCTCGCCGGACCCACACTCACATCCACTAACCCGAAACCCGAATCCGACCCGTTAACCCGTTATCATCTAAAACGGCTTCTGAAAGTACATGAAGATATCCTGAAGCGGATCTTTAAAAGCGGGTTCGAAATTTGGGAACCCGTTAACAGTGGCATCTCCGTGATTAAGTGGAACGTCGAGGGCTTTCTCCCACTCGTTGCGCCAACTCGGCTGGCTCTCCACCTCCCGTTCGCACGTGAACTCCGGCGACAGCACGTGCTCCGAACAGCTCGAATCGGCGTGCAACCTCGGCAGCGACTCCGACGGATCTAAGTACAAGAGATCCGACACCGGCTGCGGCACATACGGTACGGTGGTCGTACCACCCAGCACGTGCGGTGCTATGATCGGTTTTTGCTCGACCGAACCGGTCATCTCCGGTTGGAGAACCGTTTTCGGTCCGGTCGGTTTCCGGTCGAGGTTACCTTGTTTCCCTCCGACCCCTTTCTTGTTGTAGATTCGGCACAGCACCCAATCGTCCAACTGCATAATTACACGTGTAATTTTTTATTATTATTATTTTTTTAAAAAAAAAAGAAGAAGAAAAGTCTTATTCTTGTTTTGTCGTTATGCTGAAAATAGAAAGTACAGGTTCGATCGAAAGGCGGTTTCTCAGATGGGTAGGCTGACGTGGAGAAGGGAATCAAACCCCGTTCACACTAGGAAGGATAAAATAAACTCGAGCACAAAATAAATAATCCTAAACCAACGACGTGGGTTCGACACGTGTCGAAGCATGACGAGGAAGAGGAGGAGGAACATACCCTTAAACTATTCTTGCGGCGGACGGAGCGGTCGACGTCAGCGAGGCGGTACTCGTGCATGATCCAGTTGCTCTTCTCGCCCTTGGGAGCTTTGCCGGTGTAAAAGACCAACGCTTTCTTGATCCCAACCGGTCTGGGTGAACCGATCGGTTTATCGGCTCCGGTCGCCTTCCAGTACCCACTTCCGGCAGCCCGGTTCGGCCTCGAACCGTTCGGATATTTCCGATCACGTGGCGAAAAGAAGTACCATTCTTTCTCCCCGTACACTGCCATTCCTGTTATTTTTTACATTTTTGGAATATATCAAAATTTAGAGTTTTTTTCCCCTCAATTGAAAATTTAATTTTAACTCTCACAAAAAAATAATAATAATACCAGGGAGATCCCAAGGGTCGTATTTGTAGAGGTCGATCTCGGCAATGATTGGGACGGAGATTGGCATGCTGGCGCACCTCCGGCAGAGGTAGTGCATAACGAGCTCCTCGTCCGTTGGATGGAACCGGAACCCGGGAGGGAGCTGTAGATCTCCAGCGTTCATTTTTCTTTTTATTTTTTTAATAAAAAAATAAAATATTTTTGTGCGAGTGTGTATGTAATAAAGAGAGGGATGAGGAGGAGAAGCTTGAAACTTGGAAACGGAGAGGAGGGTGGGATTTATAGGAGGGTGAAGGGGAGAAGATAACGACACGTGTCGACAAGTGGTGGAGGCTTCCAGAAGGACACGCGAGGTGGAAGGGAGGGAGACCACCTAGCCAGGCCAAGTTGACGGTCAAGTACACGTGGCGAAAATCTACCGGTTGAGATAGTCCACTTGGCACGATAAGGCGGTCGGGATTCTGTCATTGCTTACGTCATAAGTTTTGGACTGTAGTGAATGCGGGTGCGTTGATAGGGGCGATGAGGATGCCACGTAGACTGATGACATCATATTCCCGTGGTTCGTACATGGATTACGTGGATGTCTGTACTGTTTTGTGGGCGGCGTGGTAACGAGGTCGGCGCGTGTGGGGCCCAACCTTGTGGACCACTGATAAACGGACACGTTGCGGTTGAAGTTTCGTGGAGAAAGGCAATGAGTGGTTAAGATAAGGATGAACATGGAGTTATCAAGAATCAGGATAAGAATAAAAAATGTTATTCTTATTCTAATATTCAAATTATTTATTTATATATATATATAATATTTTTTTATTTAACTTTTTAATTGATTTTTTTAGTGTTTGAAGTTTAAAATAAAAGGAAATTATATTTTATTTTGATGGGGATACCGGATAGACAATGAGGTGGACAATGAACTAACTTGGGATGGTGTTGTAATGCACTATAAACTTACATCATAAACTAATCTCTAATATTATCATTACTTTTTAATTCTCTTCGTTATATATTAATTTAATTTTTAAAATTTTTTAGAAATGGGTAATAAATTATTTTATATGTATATGTAAATAGTTTTGAAAAGACTAATTCCAAACAGAATGAGAAACATGTGGAAATAAATGAGAACATGTATTTGTTGATGAAATTTAGGTTGGTCCCCAAATTGATGGAAAGTAAATTGGAGGTTGGGAGATCAATTTCCAAAGTATATATTTATATAAAGTTAATTATGGAAAATCAATAAATTAAAGGGGACACCTCAACTGAAGGTACATCCATGGAGTATAAAAAATTCAAAAAACATAGAGCCACATAAATAAATAAATAAATAAATAAAAATTATAATAATTATAAATTCATGCGCAAGAAGATCTTCTATAAACCTTGCAACCATAAGTGTTGTTTATTCTTAATCTTGTGGTGAAATGAGACCAGTTTGGTAGGAAGATTCTATCTGCTATAATAAAATTACTACTTTATTTTTAAAAAAAATTAATCCACCAATTTTCTAAGATCCATATGTTCTAAACTATTTCGGGTGTCAATAACATTTTCATCTATTATCACTAACTCATTTGTACATAATATTCATTTAGCTAAAGAAGTGGATATAATCCCAACTCACATCGATGAGAACATATATGTCATAAAGCTCAGCTTTTCATATGTACTAATCCTTGATGTGTGCCTCGTCCATATTTAAAAAAAATAAATTAAAATAAAAATTTGATTGAGATATTAAAATAAATCTTATAAAAAATAGACATCGTGTGTATTTTATGTGGACAAATATTCTAATTTAAAAACACTAATTTAAATGACTCAACCATTTACTGATTGTATTAACCAAAGTTCATTTAAATAATAATCTTTTCTTTTAATGAAAAAATATATTTTTATATTATTTTAAACACAACATTTTTATAGAAATTGTTGAAGTATTAGGCAACTACTCTTTGAAGCAACTCTTACATTTGTTTTCACTGTATCTTTATTGTTGTTTTTTTTGTGTCGATATTTATGTTTATATTCCAATAATTGTGGTTCAAGAATCAATTTTCTTTTTATAGGGCTAGTTTTCTCTCCATCTCCACTCCTACTGGATTGCATCAGTATAAATCCTGCTTTTGTTATACTTGTTTTCTTCTTATTTGAATGGATGTGATTTATTAAATTTATTTTAAAAAAAATATTGAAGTAATGCTATCTCGTGACACAATTTTTTTAATTAATTAATATTGATTTTAAATACTTGATTAATTACTTTTATGTTCTAATTTTATTTTTTTTAATGACTTGGTTTTGGATCTTTTGGTTAAAAACAAGGATGGATTCGAGAGAATTTCTGTTTTAAATTAGAAAAACATGAAGCACATTTTTTAATTATTATTTTTTTTAAATGCTTTTTATCTTTGTCAAACTTTGGGAAATCTTTGACTAAAGTTGGTAAAGTATGATACATTAAGATGAGCTAAATACGGTACGATCTTATTAAAAAAAAGTATTTTCATAAGAAAATTCTTTTGTAATAATTGGACCTAAATATTTTAAATCTAATTATTAAAAGTATAAACTTAAACAAAAAATTAAAACTAATAATTAACATAATTCAAATCTCAAAATCCTAAAGTTGTATTTATATATAAGTATTATGAATTATATATATATATATATATATTTGTATTTATTATGAATTTTATACACAGCTAATCATGCTTAATTGTATTTTATTGGATAAAGGCTAAAACAATCACATATTTATTATACATTCTATTTTTATCATTTTGATTCATAAACTCAATCAATAATGTTAGTGAAAATGCATTGATAAATTCATCAAGATCTCATAAATTATTTTGAAATTTATTAATCTAAAAAGAAAAAATGAATGAAAATAATAAATTATTATACATATCATATTTAGTATTTTAAAAATATATTGATGAAAATAACTACCGACAAGATAAAAGAAAAATAGTCATAAAATAGTGCTGTCAAGAAGCACAAATATTAAAATAAAAAGAAAAATATATGTCTTTTTGTGTCTACAAAGGTTCATTGAATGTATAAAAGTAGGGATAGCTACAATAAATTAACATTTAAAGTATTTTACTAATTATGAAGATTAGAGAATTTGTTAAACAAGTTTTAACACCAATCATTTTCAATAAAGTAAAATAATCATCTTGTTATGTGTTGCTATCCCACTCCAATGGATTAATTAACACTAATATTTAATATATAATAATGATGTTAATAATAATAAATAATAATAATTTATTAATATTCAGAAAGGGATGGCAAAGGGTTTGTGCCCACTACTTTATTGATGTTGAAATTGGGTGTTGTCTCCATTTGAATTGAATGGCCCAACTTTTAATTCTTTATATTTAATATTTATTCTATATACATCATCATGTTTTTTATTTTGGATGCACATGGTTTCTTTTTGGATAATTTCAATCGACTAAAAACTTATGGTTTATTATTTTGTTAAATATAATTTTTTAATGAACTAAAAAAAATATTTAGATCAAAATTTTTAAAATAAAATTTACAATTATGTAATTTTCCTTTTTTAAAGTTTTCATAATTATTAAAAAATATAAAATAATTTTATACACTATATATATATATATATATATATAATCAAATAGCTCAACTTATTTAATAACCATGTATTATTATATATACTAATTTCCATTTTCTAGAGCACATAGTAAAATAAAATAAAATAAAATAACCAAAGAGGTGGAACTTATAGCCCATAGCTCTTAAAATACCAGTAGACAAAAAACTAAAAAAATACAACTCATCTGTTCATGTTAAAAGTCAAGAGTACTAGAATTCGTAGTTGATTTTTTTTTTTAATTGGAGGACGCTTTCCTAACGTTATACCAAAATATTATTTATATTAATCATAAAAACATAAGTATTTTTAAACAATTTTTTTAAAAAATAACTTTGATTATAATTTTTAAACATAAAGCAAGAATAATCATAATTTTGACTATTTTAAAATATTTAAAGAATATATTTATATTTTGTCCCCCCGACACCCGGACCCAATTTTTTAGCAATCCTTACGAAACCGAACCTCAAAACTATTGGAAAAAATTTGGCCCAAATTGAAAAAATTGGAAAGAAAAAAATGAATTAAATTGAGCTATAAATTTTTTTTTGGTTCAATAAACTTTATAATTTTATCAAGTTGGTTCAACACCCTTATTTTCATAATCAGAAGCTTCATATTATTTATTTATTATCCAAAATCATCATATTTATCTTACCAAAGTTAGGAACTTCCAAATCTAGGCCTATATTTTTTGGGCCTCCATAAGTTAAGCCCAATGGGTCAAAGATCAAATAAAATTTTGTTTTAGAAATTTATATGCAAAACCATTGCTCCTTAGTCCTTATTTCACAAATATAGAAGAAAAAAATTAGAATATATTTTGGTACTTTTCATAATTTTTGGTAGGTCTTTGACATGTGCTAACTTGGTTTTCTAAGACAACCAATATTATTTAGAGAAAATTACCTAAAAGTCCCTGACAAGTTTCAAACTTCCACTGCAGTCTCTCTGACAATTTCATTTTCCCCTATATCCCTCCTTTTTTTAGGGCAAGCTCTCTTTAGCCCTTGTTGTTACTTCCGTCAGTTAAGTTGAGGTAAAATGACTGAATTGCCCATGTACCCATGTGAGAAGGAAAAACAAAAAGTTCCCCTCCAAGTCATATCACATTTAATGTAAAGTATGGTCATATCTTCCAATGGCTTCTTTGTCAGAGAAGAGGTGATATGTCACTCCTTCTTGTTGCCATTGTTTTTGAACTTCTCCTTGTGTTATCTCGGTTTGTTTGCCGAAGCTTCAATTTCGTCTTCCATCTTGTTTAGTTAGGTTGAAGTGAAGATATTTACACGCAAATTGTTGTTGTTTTTCTTCTTCTTTCATCTTGTTCATGTTCTTCTCCTTCATTTTCTTCATCTTGTTCATCTTCTTAACCTACTTCTTCTTCTTCATCTTGTTAACCTTCTTCTTGTCTTCATCTTGTCTTGTTGTTTTTATTCTTGTTCTTGTTCTTCTTTTCGTGTTATTTTCCATGCTCTTGCGTGTTATTTTCCATGCTCTTGCGATCTGTAATATAACAAGCTTCTTTATTTTTGTCATTTTTTTTGTGTATGTAGATTCTTACAAGCTTTTTGCAATTTCATATAGGCGTCATTAAAAATGGAAACATTTTATGCCGTGGCGCGATACAAAGGTGAAGGACGTGTGCTTCAATTCACCGTTTTAAGTTCATGGGAGTCAGTCATGGGTGAGATATGTGCACGCTGGGCCGTAGATGTTTCTCAAGTGAGAGTCAAGTTCATAACGCCTGACACATACAGAACACTTTGCCCAATTGAGTCTGACGCCGATTTTGAAAGCATGTGTCATATATATCATAGTTTCAACAAATTTGTCGTAGACATCATCATCGAGGATGTGAGTGTCTCTACAGATGGAAACCAGGCCTTCTTGATCCCATCGTAATACTACAATCATTGATCTCGCTGGTTATTTTTTGTGCTCCTTTGTTCTATATGATGGTACTGTAAATGACAAATATTTCATGTGTATTACTATATGGTGCTGTATGAAAAACGATTTCCCGTGTATAATAACTGTTTACTGTGTATAATATCTGTTTCCTATGTATAATATCGGTTTCCTGTGTAACATCTATGTTTCCTGTGTATTTTTCTTAACGCAGAGGGTCGTTGTCAAACAACGTCAACCCCAATGGCGATAGTTTTTTGTCCCAACATAATTCTTCTGGGGCGCTCATTATTGCCGGGTTTATCGATACACATGATGGTTCCACTTTACAAGTAGGCCAATGGTTTGAGAATGCAGACCACTTTAAAGATTGCCTGCGAAGCTATGCTATAAGGAAACTTATTTGTTGGGGTTCAAGCATAGGTCATTACTTTTTATTGACAAAACTTATTTTCTGGGAAAGTATGGTGGGATTGTCCTAGGGGCAATAGCCAAAGATAGCAATGAGGATCGGTTTCATGTAGCATCATTCTCTATAATCCACAACGAAATTAATGAGAACTGGACTTGGTTTCTTGCTACTCTTGGACAAGCCTTGTACGGTAAGATGACTATGATAAAATTATAACATTTATCTCAAATCAATCCAAGGGTTTAATTAACGTCATGGCGTGTTCCCGTCATCACACTGCATGGTTATTGCCTACGACACTTAGAGGTGAACTTTATGAAGACCAACACTAGACTCGAGAAATTGTTGAGAAAGTAGTGCTGGTCAATAATCGTCAAAATTATGTACACGCATACATCAAAAGATCATGTAATGCAGTCATTGTGGACTGAGGGGCTATCCATAATGTGAGTGGATGTTATTTGTCTTTATTTTTTTCACGAACTGTGTATGTTTTGATGTTGTTGTGTAGTTGAATGGGTACCTGTGTATTAATTCCCTTTCTTGTGTATGGTTTCCGTCTTGTGTGTAGTAATTCCATTTCATGTGTATTATTTCTGTTTAGTGTGTAGTATTTTTATTTCCTATGTATTATTTCAGTTTGGTGTGTGTTATTTCCGTTTACTATGTATTGAGTCTATTTCCTGTGTATTAACTTCGTTTGGTGTGTATTATTTATGTTTCCCGTGTATTGTCTGTATTTTCCTGTTTAGAATTCTGTTTAATGTGCATAATTTGCGGAGCACATTTCGGATTTATGATCGATTTTGTAATAACAAACAACAATGTTAGTCACTTATAAACAATAGAAAAAAATGGCAAACAACAAATTTTCTCGGATCATTAGGAAGAAGGCCTCCAGAACATCATCGGGGACATGTTGTTTTCCTTCGAGGAGGACAAAAAGGTTATCAAGATGGTATACCCATAGTCATCCTTCCAAATGACAGAACTGTATCAAATTATTACACGGGAATCGATCAGAATGTATATGAAACAGATATGCTACATATGAAATGTATATTATACATAGGAACGGCATATGTTACACATGAAATAATTAATATACACATGACTAGGTAATCGTTACACAGTAAAAGTTAAACCTACACATGAAATCATAATATTACACTATGTTTCATAAACACAGAAAATGCATAACACACAGAAAAAGCGCCTCATCTGCCAGTTTATCCTTCCTCAAACCGGTGAAAGACTCAAGTAGTATGTCAACAACGCGCAATGCATCCTCTTCCCCTTCTAACACATTAGTTGACCGGGATGTTGTTTCTCCAGGGTTTTTCTTCTGTGGAAGGACCCTTTTCCTTGGGGCTCTCTTTGATGCAGCTTTCTTCGGTGAGGCTCTTTTTGATGGAGCCCTCTTTGAAAAGGATCATGTTAATTAATTATGAAATAATAATAATCAACTATTATTTAAATCCATCTCAATTTTTAGATAAAATAAATTACTTTAATTTGAAAAATAAATTCAAATTTACTACCATCAAAATCAAGAAAAGCTTAATGTATACAGTTGGTAAAAATACTTTTTTTTTGCATTTACCAACTCTTGAAAATTATTAAAAACTAAATTACATATTCAATAATTCTTCAAAATTGTCGGAAAGCTTAGTATATATTTTGGATTTTTATGAATAACGGTCTGCTAGATATGAAGTGAAGTTTTTTTTATGAAGTTGAATAAATCATAATTTTATTAATAAAAAATTACAATAAAAAAGTAAAAAAAAAACAACAACAAAGTAGCATGACAAGAAAGAACAAAAGAAATTGTGATATATTATTAGTAGTAATTGGTATTTTTTACAAAATAAAATAACTTTTATTTAAAAATATCTAAAACAATTAAACAAAATCTCTTTCTATTTCACTAGTGGTGATGGCCTTCTTATAAAATAATATAATTTTTTTATTTAAATGTTTTTGCAACAATTTAAAATAAAAAATCCCTACGTATGCAAATTGACAAAATGCATATAAATTAAAAAGAAAAGCTTCTGAAAGATGATTATATCATTTATCAAACTGTGATGCAAAAAGTGAAAATCCATAGAGTTTTTTCAATAGTTTTAATTAAGTTAAATAATTTTATTTTAGAATTATAAAAGAATTATTATTTATGATATAACTAAGTGTGTTAATTAATAATAAAATAATAATTAAACATTATTTAAAACTATCTTAATCTTTAAACAAATTTAAAATACTATAAATTATAAAAAATAAATTTTAAATTTATTATCTTCAAAATAAAAATAAAAACAAAGATTCAAATTCAATTTTTGAAAAGACAATAATTGTACTTTAAGGTCATTTCTTTTTTAGAATGAGGTTTAGATGATGGGAAAATGATAAGGGGCATTGAGGTCATTTCCTGACCTATGTAACGGCTTCACAACCTCCGTTACTTGTAAATGGGCTGAAGAAGAAAAAAATATAAAAAGGAGGGACTTTTAAGGGATCTCAATACTTGCAAGGATTTATTAGGATAATGCAAACTATAAGGGGATTTTTGGGTACTTTCCTAGGGCTGGTAACGGGGAGGGGCGGGGACGGGGAGGGGTCTCCCTGTCCCCGTCCCCTATGAGAGTCGGGGACGGGGATTCCCCGTCCCCGAATCCCCGTCGGGGGGGAGTTGTCTCCCCGTCCCCACGGGGATGGGGATCCCCATATACCTATAAGTTTTGATTGTTTTAGAAAACTCTAATACTAATACACAGTAACACACATGAAAACTATAAAAATCATTCAAAATAAAGCTCAACAAACCAACATATAAAAAGTTACAAAAACAAAATACTCCAAATGCTTATCAAGCAAAACATGAAATTTAGAATTCATACAAGTACAATACTACAATCTAATATAAGTCCGATACTCGAAATGTAGAATATAAACTATAAAGCCTCCTTATCTTAGGATTTCATGGCACGTAGACGTAGTCCGTAGAGCTTCCTTTATGCAATCACATCAAAAAGCCAATCAAGTCCGTTGACACAATCTAAAACCTACACACAACAAATTCAATCAAATTAGAAAAGTAACAAGGATATGAGGATATCAGTATATCACATATTAAATTCTAATCAAATTTGAAAAACATGATATAGTCTTCTAGTAAAATCATAATCAGCTTACCATTAATTTGTTAAACACAAAAACCATCTCCACACTTACCAACTCATAAATCAATTGCGGTTCCATCCTTATGATGAACATCAACCTAAAATATAAATCAAGCAAAAAATAAATTCTATTAATATAACAATGTATATAACGTTTAAGCATTGAATATTTAATACCTTACCTCTTCATCCACCACATCCATATCATCACTAATTGTGTAACATGTAGAATGAGCGGTTGTTGAATTAGAATCTAAAAAGAATATAAACATTTATTAGATCAAACTATTTTGAGCTATAATAAGAAAAGTAAACTCATTCATTAAAATATGTAATACTTATATATTTCACCCAACTTTACTTACCTTTCATATGAGTCCATAACCAATTTTGTGTACACATTAATGCTTCAAGTGTGTCGGGATGAAGGCTACTACGGTGTGGACTCACAACTCTCCCACTTTTTACTCGAAAAGTCGACTCGAAGCCACGCTGAGACACCGGAATTGCCAAAAATATCTCTAGCAATCAATTGCGATGTAGGATACTTAAGTGCCGTTCTCCACCAACTTAAAAATATCAAAATCACCTTTTCTTGGTATCAAACGCTCTTCCAAATAATGATCAAATTCGTATTGGCAGTCTCCTTTTTCGGGTCTCGATGAGAAACAACAAATAAATCAAAAATTACTCATTGATTCTGACTCTTCACTTAATGATGATTGGGTAGGATAATCTTTTGATGACTCAGAACAACCACCATATCCACCGATCTTGAACTTTGCTGAATATTCAGAAATTAAATGATAACAAATCTTTTGAATTTTATCAATTTCCATCTTTGCCACTTCATCACCATAAATAAGAGGGCAATAATACTCCAATAACTTCATCTTATACCGAGGATCCAAAATAGTTGCTACACTCATAATGCCATGCATTTGAGTTCAATATTTATCAAATTTTTCCATCATTTTTGATGCCATAGCTTGAATATGAGGTCGCCCACAATTAATCCACTGCTTCAATGCTAATTTAATATCACAAATCTTGGAAAAATAAATATTAGCAATATGGTACTTAGTTCCAGAAAATGCCTTTGTGATAGCATGAAACATTTTTAGTTTGCCACAAATTTCTTGAGCCATTTCCCACTCTTCATCCAATGGGACACATTTGTAAAGAGGCTCCCTTTTGCTTCAAGCGTTTAAAAACATCATTGTAACAAATAGCAACATTAAGCATGAAGTATGTATAATTCCATCTTGTCTTGCAATCTAAAATCAATTTTTTAGTGCAAGAAACTTTCAACTGGCGAGCTGTTTCTTCAAACTTCTCATTCCTTTTAGGTGTTGCACTCCAAAAAGCAACACTTTCACGAACTTTTTCAATAGCTTCAAAAATAACCTCCAAGCCATCTTAAACAATTAAGTTCAAAATATGTGCACAACATAGCATATGCAAAAATGTCCCATCCATCCAAAGAGTATTACAAGATAACTTTTTCAGAAGCAAATTCACTAGTGAATCATTAGTAGAACAGTTATCTAAATTCAATGCAGACAAATTTTGATCAATATTCCAATCCATCAAACAATTAATTAGCTTATCACAAAGCACATCAGCAGTATGTGGACATGGCACATAAATGAACCTAATCACATAAAATATGAAATGATATTAAAAATATTTACATAAAACACCAAATAAATCTAAAATAAAAAAAATAAAACAATAATACCTGATAATTCGACTTTGCAAACTCCATGATACGTCAATATAATGTGTCGTAATAGCCATAAAACCTTTCTTCTGATTGCTTGATGCCCGCATATCAGTTGTGATTGCAAATCTACTAGTATTTTCTTCAAACAATTTCATTGTCTTTGCCCTTTTCATGCGCATATATTTTGAGAATATCCTTTTTCACTGTTCCCCGAGAAATATTTTTAAATAATGGTTGGATAGCTCCAACAAATTTTCGAAACCCAAGATGCTCAACCATTGATAATGGATACTCATGTAAAACAATCATGGAAGCCAACTCTTTTCTTGCAACCTCTTCATCAAAAGAAAATGTGCCAAGTGAGACCTTTCCTTCGTTATTTATCTTAGCTTTTAAAATACTTTGCTTAATATCTCTTGTCTTCCTCAATGGACATGATTCAAAATGGTCATGTAAATGTTTAGTCCCATTCCTTGATTCTCCTCCAAGCTTCTTTTGACAATAATTGCATATTGCCTTCCATTTATCATCTATTTTTTCTTTCTTGAAATGGTTCCATACCGCCGAAGTCAATTTTCTCTTAATGCCCAAGTTCACTTCTTGATTGTCATTTGTAGAAATTGTTTGATTTGAAGTATTTGGTGTTGTTGATTCAAGGCATGCTCTATTCATTTGTGTTATAGATTGGCCGCAAACTTTCAATGGGTGAAACATTTTTAGGTGGATTATAACTAGCCTAGTCCATGATGAATTGATGATGTTGCTTATTCACCTAAAAATAAAAATTATTTTAGAGAAGAAAAATAATTAGAGGTAGAATAATTTAACAAGAAAAAACATCAAGAGTGATTTAACAAGCATGTAGAGGTAGAAAAATACATCAAGCAACATCAAGAGGATAGACAACAAGAGAAGTAAAAAATAAAAATAAAAATTAGCATGTAGAAATTATTTTAGAGTTAGAATAATTTAACAAGCAAAAACATCAAGAGAAACACACAACAATGAAAATATTGTGATTACCTGTTTAGTAGCCAAGCATCAACAGTTCTCCTCCAATATTGATTGTCACACTTTTGGAATACTCTCCAAAAAATAAAGAATCACATTTGCAACTGTAGAATAAAAGTGTGCACAACTTTAAATTTACTTTAACAAAATTCTAATTCTTCAATTTGCATCTTAGCTCCTAAATTAATACACTTGAATTAAAACATAATAATAATAATAATAATAATAATAATAATAATAAATTAATTGGTGGGATGTGAATAAAATCCATAGTTAAAAAATCTTTAATTAACCCAAAATAAGATGCACACAAATTATATCATTGACACACCAACAAAAATTATAAAATAGTGACTCAATGCAAATAATAATAATAATAACAATGTTCGGCAGCTTCACATAGTCTGAACAACCAATAGCTTGTCATAATTCTGTGCAACATCATTTTTATTTTATTTATATGCATTTCTCAGTCTTTTAATTTATGTATTTTGTTTGACCATTTTATTTGTTTATTTATTAATGTCTTATTTTGCATTTTAGCCACTCAGTAACCAAATTCTTATGTATATTATTATTTTACTCTAATCAAGCTAAATGAGAGAGGAGAAATATAAAAGCTCACATGTAAGAAGTTTATTTAATAAAAGTTGAGTCAGCTTTCTTCTTTGCTGTTTCGTGGATTCTTGGTTGTTGTACAATCTTTTTTTTTTAATTTAATAACGTTTGGTTTATTCATTTAAATAAAAAATTATAAAAAATTATAAAAATGAATACCATCTACTCATAAGATAATAACAATAAATTCTTATTACCTAACTTCCCAACAATCAAAGAACAACTCTCCAGTCTCCACCATGGATTAAAAATTTGAACTTCGAAGTCCTTATGACCTTGTCTCTATATATTAAATATAATTAAAGCCCTAAATGAAAAAAGACAGCCACAGAGCACATGGCTGAACAAACGAGGTATTTACCTAAAGGACCTCATTTTACTTCAAAAGTCATCCAAAATGTATTATCAAAGAGAGATTACTGCACACCTAATCCACTTAACATTTCAATTTATAAAAATCCAGTTGGTTCTATCAAACTATATATAAATGAAAACTCACAACATCTTGATGAACGGCAACATATACCTCAGCATGGATTTGTACACAGGCCTTAACATCTATGAAATGCAAAGCAACGTTAAACATAACAAATGGATCAAGATGTTCATGGGACACTATCAATAACACTAATAATAGCCATGAATGAATGAACAACCCTTGATGATTGATGACGGATGGATAAATCCAAAGCAAATAATGGATTCAAGAAAACAAAAATACAATAGCATCATTAAATGTAAGACCTTGCGTGAGTGGCAGCTGATGCAAGAAGTGGATGACATCGGATCGGTGGTCGATGCTGGTGATGCCTGGCAATTGGCGGAGTTAGGGCAAAGAAGAGATTCAGTTCGGCGAAGACTGCGATGTGGGTAGCGGCCTGCGGGATTCGATTCGGCCTGATGATTGATGGCGGTGAGTTAGGGTTTAGAATTGGGATTTCTCATATTATGTTTGTTAAAAACTTAAAATAATAAGCTTATGTTATATATTATAAAATGGTAAAATTGTAAATAATTAAAATTAAATAAATATATATATATATATATATAATTTTTAACTGGGACGGGGATCCCCGCGGGGCGGGGATAGCAATCCCTGCCCCCACCCCGTTTATTAAACGGGGATCGGTTTGCCCCCGTCCCCGTCCCCACGGGGAGAACGAACCGGGGAATCCCCGTCCCCGTCGGGTCGGGTCCCCGCGGGGATCGGGGATTCCCCGCCACGTTACCAGCCCTATACTTTCCTGTATTATTTATTGGAGTTAATCAAATAATAGAGCCTTGGACCACTTAAGCATGTGGTTTTGAATTTGAATCTTTATATATATATATATATATGAGAAAACAAACCCATTAGAAGAGGTTTCATTTTTTATAAGGCTCTCAATTCTTTGCTCTTGAAAATGATGGGCCTGAAATTTATATATATATAAAAAAACAACAATAACCCAATATTTCAATATATACAAGTAAAGAGGCATTTTTAGAGATTAGATAGATAATTAGGTCTACTTTGACGGGTATACATGCAAATAATAATAATAATAATAATAATAATTAATAAATGGTTTAATTCTAGCATAGGTTGACATATTCAACTTACCACAAATATTTAATTCTTTAAAGGGACATACAATGAACAAGTCAAGAGAATGTGATATCTGAAGGTTTATCATAGAAATAAGGTTTAATGTATATGCCAAGAGTGTGCTTATAACAAGATGAAATTAATTAAAGAAAAAAAATGAGCTGCCATGTTGTAAAATATTAAAATAGTTATTTGGATAAGGACAAAAAAAATGTGGTTAGGGTTTTCTAATAGTTTGCATTTGATGCCCAACTTAAGTCAAATGTTAGTCACCAAAATGTTAACTTTATTCCATGGCTAGCTTGAAAAAGAAGAAATTTTATTTATTGTTTATTTAATTATTTATTTATGCAATGAAGAAATATGAGAGATTTGGTAAGTAGGTGATGACATTTCTATGATGTTGCGACTTGAGAATAAGATAAATAAACAAATAAATGTTCCATAACTTGGATACATTATATTAAACATTTGGAATGGAAAAATTAGAAGAAAGAAAATGAAAAACATTATCTTCAAGGGTTCTTTTTTTAATCCAATAAAATGAAAATAAAATGAATTACCTTCTTTATTATTATTATTATTATTATTAAAAATAGAATATATATATATATATTGACCTAAAAATTAAAATAAAATTTTCTTTAATTGAAGGAATACAAAAATAAATAGAGAGTAAAATGTTCACATTTTTTCCATAATTCAGTGACTAGCCTTTTTTTTTTTAGTTGAATGACCATTTTTTTTAAAAAAATATTAAACTTTGGAGATTTGGAGAGAGAATTAGCCCCCATTTTATTTAATAGTAATATATTGTGTAATATTGAAAGATTTTTAAATTTAAATTACTCGTTATATATAAATACAGAAAATGGAGATGCCCTTTAAAAGGTACAAATTTTTTATTCTACGTCTGAATTAAACAGACTGATCATGGTGCAAGTTAGGAATAAAATTCCAATTATATTGAACTAAGTGATAGCAATAGTGTTTGATTTTTTTTGACAAGGTGTGTGTTCTTAATTGGAAAAATTGCTTGCATACCCTATAAAACCATGAAATTGCTTAAATACCCCCATAAAAAAATACTTATTTACTTGCATACCCTCATAAAAACTAACTTTTTACTTATATATCCCTACTCAGTTAGTCACAGTTAGCCATCGTTAGGGTTTATGGGAATTAATCATACTTCCCACTTAACCCAACTTAACAAAATTACCTAATTACCCTTAATATCATCCAAGGTCATAATTTTTAGTATGAAATTATTTGTTTATTTTTTTAGTATGAAATTACCCAATTACCCTTAACATCATCTAACTACCCTTAACAATATCCAAAATTACCCAATTACCCTTAACCATAGTATGAAATTATTTGTTATACATTGTCATACGTTGTAATTTTTACCTATTTTTAGGTTGTGTTTTGTAAAAAAAGCATATGATAATCTAAAAATGTTTTAGAGATGTTTGTAAAAACCTTAAAAAATATGAATTTACTCAAAAAAATTCATAATTTTTTTAATAATTTTTAAAAAAATAATTAAAGCGTATAAAAAAATTATATTGGTTACCTATAGTTTAAATAATTTAAGTCTATAAAAATATAATAAAAAAATTTTGATGGGTATATTAACAAACTTATAATGGTCATTTGTTGAATGAAATGAGTAATGTCTACAAAATAAGAATAAAAAAATTTCAAGGGTATATAAGCAAACCCATTTTTGGTAATTTGCCCTTATTCCATCCATTGATTTAACACCATTAAGAGTCAACTTAACCATAGGGGCATAGAAGCAAATATAATTGATTTGTAGGGGTATACAAACAAATATCATTTTTATGGGGTTATTTAAGCAAATTCATGATTTTACAGGGGTATGCAAGTAAAAATCCCTTTTTAATTTTATTCTATTTTCTGTTCAGTGCTGATGGACTTTTGTTCTCTTTCTTCTTTTGTATTCCCATGAATTTAAGAGCAACTATTTGTTATCTTTTACCACCTCTGTAATAAAAGAATTGGTATTTTATTTTCAACTAATTTAATTCAAGATTTCAAATCCATATTAAATAAAAAAATATATATATTGCTATCCCTTTCCCAAGGAGACCTCTTCCAAAATTAAATATCTTCTTTGGAAATTAGCTACACATGAGGTTTCTTACACATATTTTGTTTCTAGACAAAATAATATGTGGCTTTCAACTCTTCATTAAACATTGTGGAAAACAACAAATTCCAACCATCCAAGAAAAAAAAAAAAAGAATAGACAATAATATGTTCCCCCAACATTTCAAAACCTTGACAAAGTGATGAAAGCATTCCCATTTGCTAATGTTGTGTTTATTCTTCAATTAGAATTATTTTAATTAATTTCATCAAATATATCTAAATAAATTAAAAAAAACGGAAATTGACTTATAGGATTATAATTTTTTTCATATATAAAAAAATTTAAAAAAATGAATTATTTTATATTTAACATATAACCATAACCACCCAACCCCGTGAAATCTTTAACTTTTGAAAAAAAAAAAGCTTGATTTGTTCATTATTTAAACATTAATATTAACACAAAATTTGAATTCATCAAAGAACGCATGAATATCTCCATCAACAGATAAATCTGGGCAATGAAAATCCTAAACCCTAATATTGACTTTTTTTCCAATCTTAAATTATCTACTTTAATTTTTCAGAATAAATTATCCTAATTTTTTTTGAGAAAGGCGACAAACACCGGACTCAGCAGACGAACACGTGGGCGGGCCACCACCGAACCGCGCCTCACTTTCAGCGAGATGTGATCAAACTCGGAGAGCCCGCACTCGACACTCGGACTGACACCCCACGCAGGGACCCGATGTCAATAGACCAAATGGTCGTTGGCATTATCCTAATTCTTTTAGTAATAAGAATAAATATTTATCTCAAAATAAAACAAGGAAAAAAAAAACTATCCAATTTTATTCCAAACTTATCCCACCCAAGTCCTAATCCAAGCAAAAAACGAATTCAAGTTTTTCAAAAATTTAAAATAAGCAAGTAAATATAAAGAATTATTATGAATTTTTTATAAAAAAAAAATCTTGCATATACACCCCTTCGGATTTTCACAAGGGTGAAAAACAAAATTTCCTTTTTCAATTATGAAAATATTCAGGGATGTAAACGAAAAAATGCTACTAAATTAGAGTTTGAAATCCGCGGGTTCCATGACTATATAAACGAAGTCCTCTTTTCCGATCAACCAAAGAAGAAAAAATCTTATCTTTTTCCTCGTTTTCTCTCTTTTGTGCTTGTTTCCGCTTGTCTTGGGCCGAGGTCATGGCGGAGGATGTTGGATTTGACTCTCAGGTGGCGGCGAAGATGGTAGAGGAGTTGAGGAGCGGCTTCAGAAAGGGAAGGACGGCGGAGTATGAGTGGAGAGTGACCCAGTTGAAGGGTCTTGTCAGGATGATTGATGAGAGAGAGACTGAGATCGTTGATGCTCTTGATAAAGACCTTAAGAAACCCAAGATGGAGTCCTTTCTCCATGAGGTTTGTCTCTGTTTCTATTTTTTTTCTCTCTCGGGATTGGTTTTCTCATTGTCAAGATTGGGTTTTTTTTTTTTAATTTGATGAATTTGATTGCTTTGCTCTGCTTTTGATTTGGGAATTTGGTTAGTGAAGTATTGGATTTTTATCTGGGAAAAGTGAGAGATTTGTTAGTTGTATTGTTAGGTATGTTGGATTATTGGGAAAGGTTCTGTTTTCTGTAGGGAAGCAGAGGAAATTTGGGTAAAATTTCCAAATTTCAATCTTTTTATAGGGATTTTTTTAAAAAAATTTATATTTATATGGTTTGCAATCCAAAATTGAATTTTGGGGGAGAAAAGGTAGCAAATGAAAGTAGGTCTTGTTTGCTTTATGGGTTGGAGAGAAAATACTATAGTTAAGCAGCAATTTCAAAGGGAGTTAGAGTTCTCTTATTACTTAGGATACTTTTTTTTTAATCTTTATTTGGTATCATCTAGTGCATTCATATCAGTGGACATTGCATGCATATACTGTTAAAATTTGGTTCCTTGCATCGTTTATGATATACCTATTTCAGTGATTTTATCATGAATACTTTCTTCTTGTGTTGTGTTTGTAGTTATATCTCACCAATATGTATATCTACTTCAGTGAGAGAGTTATAGAATCATATATGACTCAATAATCTATTTGGTTTTTAAGCTTAATTTTTTGTAAATTGAAGCCTTTTGGCAATTTTGTTACTGCTTATTTGTCCCCTTTCTTTAATAGTACTGTGAATTGTTCATGGTGCAGATTTCATTGGTGAGATCATCGTGTTTGATGGCTCTTAAAAAATTGAAACAGTGGATGAAGCCTGAGAAGGTACCTTAAAATTAATCTTGTAGTTTTAAAGATCATGAGGATTGTTATTCTTGTGGTTTTCTTTAGGCGAGAACATCTTTTGCCACAAGTTAATTGATATTTGTGCAGGTTCCGTCACTGCTTGCTGCACATCCGTCATCATCATATATTGTATCTGAGCCGCTCGGCATTGTGCTTGTGATTTCTGCGTGGAACTACCCTTTCTGTAAGTGACAATAACACAGTTTTGTGTTATACAGCAATCACTATTAACATCATTTATTTTGATGGTTACAAGGAAATAAGAAAGCACAAACATACATAAAGTTGTCAAGCATATATCTTTTAACAATTTAGTAGGGAAAGCATTTGCATGTGCTGGTTTCTTCCTGTCATATCATTAAGCCGACTTTGAGTATAATGTTAGTTTGCATCCATTTTGGTTTCAATTGACTTCCTGATAAAATTTCAAATTTCTAGTTTAATGGAATCTCTCTTTTTTCTACATATTCCAGATTTTGCCATTTTTTTGAAAACACATTAATTATGGCATGGAAGAATTTTTTTAATTTTCTTTTCACATCTTCCTGAGTTGCATCACCTATATTTCTAATTATTCTTGTCTAGATGGTTTCACTGCTAAAATAGAATATATATATATATATAAACTCGAAGAGAGTATTCACTGTATAAATTTATCTGCAGTGCTATCTCTTGAGCCTGTTGTTGGAGCTATTGCAGCGGGTAATGCTGTTGTCTTAAAGCCATCAGAAATTGCACCAGCAGTATCATCACTGTTTGCAAACATTTTGCCCAAATATGTGGATAACTCTTCTATAAAAGTTGTTGAGGGTGGTGTTGCTGAAACTACTGCTCTATTGGAGCAGAAATGGGACAAAATACTTTATACTGGTAACACTATCCATCCATTCTACTTCATTAATCATACATTTAAATAACCTGGATGCTTTTGGATTGAAACTACTTCTCGGCAAGATAACAGTGTGAACTATGATATTCCGCAGGTAATTCGAGAGTAGGTCGCATTGTGATGACTGCTGCCGCAAAGCACCTAACACCTGTTGTCTTGGAACTCGGAGGAAAGTCACCTGTAGTTGTTGATTCGAACAGTGATTTAAAGGTAAAATGTGCATTTTAGGGAATAATTATTCTGAGTTAATCTAGCTTTGACTAATTTGCTCATACAGTTGACGTAGGATTTCTTTTCCTTTGTGAAGGTTGCGGCAAACAGAATTGCTGTTGGGAAGTGGGGTTGCAATAATGGGCAAGCTTGTATTGCTCCAGATTATATAATTACGACAAAATCATCTGCTCCACTTTTGGTAGGAATGTCATACTTAAGTTAATGAGTTATTCGATTTCTAGATTAAAATGTGTTGAATGTTCTTTCCAGGTAGATGCATTTAAATTTTCTTTGGAGAAATTCTATGGGAAAGATCCACAAGAATCGAAAGATTTATCTCGCATTGTGAACTCCAACCATTTTGCGCGCTTGACAAGGCTCTTGGATGATGATAAAGTTTCCGACAAGGTTGTTCATGGAGGACAGCGTGACGAAAAGCAGCTGTAAGTGACCAAATTCATATTTCTCTAGCATCACTTTAATTGGCAAGACTATGCAGAGTAACATTTAAAACACTGTTTCCATGTCTTAATAGATTCATAGCACCAACACTTTTGCTCGACATCCCGTTAGATTCATTGGTAATGAATGAAGAAATATTCGGTCCTCTGCTTCCGATCATCACGGTAGGAAAACATAATACCTTTTCTGTTACTGTTCTATGCCTTGAATTATCCGAGATAGAAATCTTGAAGATTATATCTGTATTGGTTTACATAGGTCGAAAAGATAGAAGAGAGTTTGGATATAATAAATGATAGAGCAAAGCCTCTTTCTGCTTATCTCTTCACCAAAGACAAGAAGCTCGAAGAGAACTTCATAAAGAACATATCAGCTGGGGGAATTCTTGTCAATGACACAACTTTACAGGTGATCATCTTTATAGTTTATACGAATGTCTTGCGATTGCATTGAAACCTTGCTTTATAGGAGAAAAATTTTAATTTTGGCATGAAAAATTATACAATACCGATCCTCGCATTTTTGATACATGTATTTTCTTCATTCAATTCATTAAATAACCAACAAGGTACATATCAAACACACCTTATTTCAATTAATTGAAATTTCGATTCATTCATGATACATTCTATACATTTCAATTGTATCAAAAAATTATACCTCATCGATACATTTTCTTGCATTACTGATACTTATTCTGTTCATTCAACTACGGACATTTCAATTAACCATAAACTTGCTTTGAGATTTATTTGTGATACATTCTATACATTGTGATACATATTTACAGGTTGCAAGTCCTCACCTCCCATTCGGCGGTGTAGGAGAGAGTGGAATGGGAGCGTATCATGGCAAGTTCTCATTTGATACATTTAGTCACAAGAAGGCAGTTATGTCTCGTGGTTTTGGAGGTGACTTGCCGGCGAGGTACCCGCCATATACTCCACAGAAACAGAAGCTTTTAAGAGGTTTACTGAGTGGTAGCATCCTAGCTTTAATTTCTGCTATCATTGGATGGCCTAGGATTGAATGAGTGTTTTCTTTGAATGATGTGAATAATGTTTGGTAATTGGTAACTTAAGGAATTCTAGTGTTTGGAGATTATTACATTGTTAAATTCTATTTGTTTCTTATTGCAAAGGAATTTATATATGTGGGGTCCTTTTGTTGTTATCTGGTCTTTAATTAGGATTGACCGGTTAAAAATCATGGATCACAAATCAAATTTTAATTATTTTCATATTCCAGATGATTGCAGGTTCATGACTTTTATTAGGGGCAAGTCCCTAATATTAATTACCCTAGACAGTGTCGTGGAAATCTCTAATTAAGAAATAAATGTGAATAAAAAATGACTGAGCAAACATAAAATTAATTTTTTTTATTGATTTCAAAGAGCATATGAATACATAACCATGAGCGAGAATACAAAAGTATTAAGAGAACTATTTTTTTTTCAAAAGCATATTGGAAAACCTTTTTTAACTTGGTGACGGTGACTGTGGCCTTCATCGATTTTTGTTTTTTTGTTTTGCATATTGGTACATCGTATAACTCTCAAGCTGTGACCACTCTACATTTATGAGTTGCCTACTTGATTATCTTTGACTCTTTTATTGCTGAAGACTTTGGCGCTTTGTGCTTGTGAAATCTTCAGTTTTCTGACCTGTGAAGCTCCTTAGGTCTTTGACTTCTTTCTGTCTTAAGACCTCAAAGTTGCATTCGTCATTTATATGAGATATTTAGGTCTTGACTTTTCGATGCTTTTGAGCTTTGATCATAAAATCTTCAAGTAGTGGCCATCAACATGATTGGGTTGTTAACTTGACAATTTTGACTTGCTTTTAGAATGGATCTCAAGCAATAATTATGAACTTGATTTTCATTGATAAAGTCATCAATTGAGTTCTCCAATTCATCTTTGCGAATGAGACCTCACAATGGGTTTCAAAAGAATTTTCGTTAACATTTTTTTGATACTTCAATGAGTGTCAAGAGACCTCAAAGCGAGTTCAAAGAGAAATTTTCATATAATTTTTCATTTACTCTTCCTTTCACTCCAATGAGTGTCAAAAGACCTCAAAGTGAGTTCAAATAGAGATTTTCATAATTTTTTCATTTACTCTTCCTTTCACTCCAATGAATGTTAAAAGATCTCAAAGTGAGTTCAAAGAGATTTTTATAAAATTTTCATTTATTCTTCCTTTCACTCCAATGAGTGTCAAAAGACCTCAAAGTGAGTTCAAAGAGATTTTTTATAAAATTTTCATTTACTTTTCCTTTCACTCCAATGAGTGTCAAAAGACCTCAAAGTGAGCCCAAAGAAAGATTTTCATAAAATTTTTCATTTACTCTTCCTCTCACTCCTGTAAGTGTCGAAAAACTTCAAAGTGAGCTCAAAGAGAGATTTTCATAAAATTTTTCATTTACTCTTCCTCTCACTTATATAAGTGTCGAAAAACTTCAAAGTGAGTTTAAAGAGAGATTTTCATAAAATTTTTCATTTACTCTTCCTTTCACTCCTATAAATGTTAAAAGACTTCAAAGTGAGCTCATAGAGAGATTTTTATAAAATTTCATTTACTCTTCCTTTCACTCCTGTAAGTGTCGAAAGACCTCAAAGTGAGCTCAAAGAGAGATTGTTATAAAAATTTTCATTCACTTTTCCTTTTACTCCAGTGAGTATCAAAAGACCTCAGAGTGAATTCAAAGAGAGATTTTCATAAAATTTTTCATTCCCTCTTCCTTTCACTCTAATGAGTGTCAGAAGATCTCAAAGTGAGCTAAAAAAGTTTTATAAAATTTTTATTTACTCTTTCTTTTACTCCAAAGAGTATCAAAAGACCTCAAAGTGAGTTCAAAAAGAGATTTTTATAAATTTTTTCATTTACTCTTCCTTTTCACTCCAATGAGTGTCAAAGGACATGAAAGAGAGATTTTCATAAATTTTTTTTATTTACTCTTTCTTTCACTGCAATGAGTGTTAAAAGACCTCAGAGTGAGCTCAACGAGAGATTTTTATAACATTTTTTATTTACTCTTCCTTTCACTCCAATGAGTATCAAAAGACCTCAAAGTGAGTTCAAAGAGAGATTATTATAGAATTTTTCATTTACTTTTCCTTTCACTCCAATAAGTGTCAAAAGACCTCAAAGTGAGTTCAAAGAACTTTTTAATCTCTACCCCCAAGAGTGTCAAGACCAAAAGATAGGTTTAGAGAAATTTTATAAATTTTTCTCTCTACCCCAAAGGGTGTCAAGACCTCAAAGTGGGCTTCAAAGAATTTTATAAATTTTTTTGTCTACCCCCTAGAGTGTCAAGACGTCAAGGTAGGTTTAGAGAAATTTTATAAATTTTTTCTCTCTACCCCAAAAAGTATCAAGATCTTAAGGTATGCTTGAAGAATTTTTATTAATTTTTTTTTTCTTTCTACGTCCAAGAATGTCAAGACCTCAAGGTAAGTTTGAAGAAATTTTATAATTTTTTTTCTTTTTACCCCAACAATATCAAGACCTCAAGGTAGGCTTGAAGAAATTTTATAAATTGTTCTCTCTACCCCTAAGAGTGTTAAGACCTTAAGGTAGGTTTGAAGAAATTTTAAAAAATTTTCTTTCTACCCCTAAGATTGTTAAGACCTCAAGGTGGGTTTTATAAAATTTATTAAGTTTTATCTCTACCCCCAAGAGAGTCAAGACCTCAAGGTAGGTTTAAAGAAATTTTATAAAAATTTCTCTCTACCCCCAAGAGTGTTAAGACCTCAATGTAGTTTTCGAGGAGGTGCTCATAAAATTT
This sequence comes from Dioscorea cayenensis subsp. rotundata, assembly GCF_009730915.1. Classification (NCBI taxonomy): domain Eukaryota; kingdom Viridiplantae; phylum Streptophyta; class Magnoliopsida; order Dioscoreales; family Dioscoreaceae; genus Dioscorea; species Dioscorea cayenensis. The sequence goes on along the minus strand of NW_024087596.1, from coordinate 43,279 downwards.
TCGAAGAGGAGTTCCTACAAAAATTACAAAAGTACCCCCACAAATCAATGAGAGTCATTATTTTCTCCCAATTTCATATTATAGCATCCCATGTCATTTTCTCACATCAACCCCTGATATTTTTTTTAAGAAAGTTCAAGATTTATTCAATCAAATCCTTCAAAACTTCACTTTTTCATATTTTCCCTTGTTTTTAAAATTTTTTTCAAACAAATCCATCTTTGATAACTATTGCAAATGAACCCGGATTTCCTACGGTTTTGTTTTTTATGCACTTCAACCCTTGAACTTTATATATATATTTTTTCTTCATCTTTTTCCTAACCTATCAACTGCATATTTTGCCAATAAATCTATGATTGTCATACATGAGGCTTGAAGATCAAGGTTGTCAGACCCAGACTGGCCCGGTCGGTTCAACCGGAAAAACCTGAAACCGGCCATGTGGCCGGCCCGGGTATACCCTATTGAACCGGGTATTAAAAACCCGGTGTTAACCCGATGACCAGGGCGGTTCAACCGGGAACCAGTTAACCCGGCCGGGTCAATCGGGTCATAATGTTTAAAATGTTTTTACAATATTTAATAATTTATTATTATTTTTTCATTAGAAACCATAAAATCGTGTATATTTATTAATATTAATTTATAATTTATAATCAATAAATAGAATTACAATATATATATATATATATCATAAACATACCAACAAAAATTAACATTTAAAAATAAAATCTATTAATGTGTTATGTAAATACTTTTTAAATATTTAATTTATTAAGAAAATAAAACAATGAATGAGTGTAATTTTATTATAAAAATATAAAAATAAAGTATTCTAATTAAATAAAAAATATAAAAAAATTTAAAACAAAATAAAAACTCAATTGAGATATAAGAATTAGTGAATTAAATTTCTTATCTAATTTAACAAAATCAACCAATAAACAAATAAATAAATAAATGACATGAGAGAAGTTTGATAATTATATATTAATATATTAAATTTATAAATATTTAAAAACTGTAAAAATAAATGACATAATTAGAAAACACTATTATATATAAGTTCATTTATCAATTTAAATATCAAATTTGAGTAGTTTTTAATATTATAATTATGGGTTTAGTATTATATTTGCTCATTATTAATTATTATAATTTTTTTTTATATTTTATTATTCACCCCGGTTCAACCTTGGTTCGACCCGGTCGAACCCATTGACCCATGACCCCTGGGCTTAGCCGGGTCATTGCCCGGGTCAGGTCTGACAACCTTTGTTGAAGATCCTAGGGCAAACCTATAGGCTATGTAAATCAAGAATTTAAAAAACCGGACCGGGTTGATGAATCGGTTAGCTAACTCGGTTCATGGTTCAACTGTCCAACTGGTTCGACCGTCCGGTCAAACATTTTTTTATTTTTTTAAATTTTTTTGTTAAAATAAGAAATGTCAAAAAAATCATAAAAATTATAAAAATTCAAAAAAATCAACAAAAATGCCCATTCATATTAGTGAATAACTCTTGATTAATAACTCTTGACGTTATTAAAATTGTTCAACCGGATTTAATTTTTTTCAAATAAATAAATATTTAAAAAAATTAAAATAATAATAATAAATAAGTAAAAAAATAACTTCAAAAAAATAAAGAAAAAAATAATAAAAAAAGATACAAAAATTACATATTGCAAAATTTAAATTACCTTTATAAGGTCACAAAGTCTTAACTTTATATAAAAATTAAAAATTTTTAAAAATACAAATATACAAGGATACAACTATACAACAAATATTAAAAAAATAAAGAATTAAATAAAATATAAGTATACAAGTATACAACAACAATAATGATTAAAAAAATAAAAAAACCAAACCATTGAAATGTTTGGTTTAATACTTTAATTTTTAATGATTTAATTGTTGATTAGCGTAAAATTATAAGTTAATTATAATAAATTAATGATAATAAATCATAATATATTAATATCTTCAAGTATTTTTGTTTTTCAAGTATTTTTGTTTTTGACTTTTTGCCTTTTTGAAATTTGGACCGAGTTAATGAGTTTATTAACTTAATTTAAGTTTTTTTAATTATAAAATAAATAAACTAATTAAATAATTTAAATTAATAAATTGGCGGTCCGGTTCAATCGGGTTCACCGGGTTCACTCAGTTGAACCGGTTGAACCGCCGCCCGATTCTTTTACTATTTTATGTGAGTAATCGGACCGGGTTTATCGGCGGTTCCCGTTCAACCGGGTTCAACCGCCGGTCCGGTCCGGTTTTTAAATCATTGATGTAAATGACCACTGATTAGGAAAAGAAAATAAATTATGTTATCATTATTCCCCATCATTTTGTATAATTCACAATTCGCATACATGAAAGAAACTAGTGGTACTACCCTTGCCAATAACACAAATTTATTTGAATCATGTCTTTTTTTTAACAATGGGATCAATATATACAATTTTTTTACTTAGGTATTGAACAGAATAATGACGCTGAATGACACTAAATAAAATGGTTTATCCAAAAAGATCTCAACACCGATGAGTTGTGTAAAGTTAGACTTGGGTTTGCGAATGCAAATCAACTAAAAAGAGAGGATAAAAGCATCTATATGCACATAGGAAAGAGAAATGAAATGTACAAATACTATACATGGCACAATAGATTGTATTGCATACGAATCAGAGAGCAAAACATGGCATGGTATGCATGCTAATGAGAAATCAAATAATGATTGAATGTAAAAGAAAAAGCGGGTCCCACAAGATTCATGGTTCGTTTCATGTTTGGATGATGGCTATATAAGACATGGGCAAGGAATTTTCATGCATTTATACTAACAATGTTTCTTGAACCAATGCACGGCATGGCATGGGGTGGATCAATAAAAGAAATGAAAGAATGGGATCCACTCAAAGTTGCACTCATAACACATGATGATCATGCATACGTACTTCATGTTTTATAAAACAATGCAATAAACATCATCTTGCTATATCCCATAGAGAAAATTATACCTCCACTCTTTTTTAATTTTTTTTTTTGTCAAGATTGATCAGCTGCTTCTTGTTTCCTCCACCGTATGCTTTATCAATCACCCTCTCTCTCTCTTTTTCGATTTTGTTCTGTCTTTCTCGCCGTCTCCTCCCATCTTTATTCTCCTTTTTTTTTTTTAATCTCATCAATTCTGTTTCCCTCTTTTTTTCCTTCTCCAAATTTTTTTTAATCTTTTTGTTCACCTCCGCCACTTAGTTGCGAGATTTTTTTTAATTTTCAATTTTTTTTAAATTTCAAATTCATTTATTTCAAAATTCTATTCTTATCTACTCTTTTTCATTTCTCTTTTTTTTAATATTAAATTTTATATATATATTCTTTCTCTTTTTAAATTTTTTTAAATTTTTTTATTTTATTTTATTTTATTTTAATTATTGTTATTATTTTTTTGAATTTCACGTGATAATTTGTGCCGTGCTCGTTTTTTTTTGCCCTCTTTTATCTTTTTTTATCTTTTATTTTTATTTTTAAAATCCTATATAAACAATATACTAAAAAGTTTATTTTGTTTCTAAATTTTATGTTTGTTTTGCTTTTAAAAATTTATGTTTTTCAACATTGAATAAAACTATGTTCATAAAAATTAAATATATCTGTTTTTTGTATTTAAAAAAAGTAAGTCCAGTTTTGGTTCATAAATTATTATTTTTATATTCATTCTACTTTGGTGTATGTAAAACATGTTCGCCCTCCATTTAGTAAGGACACAAAACATTTACTATCAATAGGTCACAAAGCTGTTGCCCATTTACAATTTAGTTATCAAAGTAAGAATAATATTTTTTTCTAGGACTACAATAAAATTTTAGATGTATCTTAGCACCAAAGTACAATTATATTTTTTTTAAAAATAAATAAATACGTTAACAAAGGAACTTAAAAATTTAAAATAATTTTTATTAATTTTAATTAAATCAGGGAAGTAAGATTAGTTCACTCCATGCCAATATTTAAAAACTTTATGATTTCCGGATACAAAGACCCCGACATTTTAAATTAATTTTTTATTTTAATTAGTGAAATCTTGATTTCAACTATAATATAGTTGACATATATCAACTATTGGATAGCCTAATGGTATGACAAAAAAGTACTAAGAGAGAGTTCAAATTTTTTCTCTGGCAGTATTGTTTTTGTAATGTTCACGCATTGTACACTCGGATCCAATACTGTTCATCAATACTATTTAAGGGCATTGGTGAGGGTCCCCTGTGTGAGAAATAATGGTTTCACCCATCCAGAGTTGTAAGGTAAGGGATTTTTTTGGGAGGTTGGTAAACCATCGTAATTAGTGCACTTCCTTACCTGCCTTACTGTCTATCTCTTTAACAATCTTTTAAATGTGTGACGCTTATCGTCCATTAGTAAAAAAAAAATAGATAGTTGCCATATTGTTGAGATAAAAGTTTTCAATTTTTTTAAATATTAAATTAATATAATTTTGCTTGAATTTAAAATTATAGAAAATTACTTTCAAATCAACACAATATATACATATATATAACATAATCTGTGGACGTTTGTAGGAATGTCCGTAGTTGAGCACAGTGACCATTAGAGTACTACAGTGAGAAATAATTATGGGTTAGCTGGGTTGATTAGTTTAGGTTTTGTTTTTAAAATGTTTGTTGTTAGTGTAGTAGAAATTGAGTTAGACGGTTCAGATTTATTCAAATACTGTGCACAAATTGATTGAACGGTTTTAATCAAATTACTGTATATCCCACTTTTCACTGTGCTACTATTGTCATTGTAGCAACAGTGATTTTACTGTTGCAAAATCTTGGACTTGCTCATGGTTTTATGCCCATGGTTTATGAGTGGTTTTGTAAAGTGACATGACATAATTGTCATGTCCATTATTAGTTCCTTACCCCCTGTTTGGTTCGAGAGGGAGGGAGGAGGAGGGGGTGAGGGGGTGTGAGGGGAGGAGTATGGAGGGTTTGAGAAAATATTGTGTTTGGTTCATGGAGGGTGTGGAGGAGTAGTGTATTTTTTTTTGTTTAGTTGAAAAGAGGAGTGGGGAGGAGAGAGAAAGAATGTAATGTGTATTTGACTATTTTGCCCTTGTACAATAAAATAGGTAATAATATATATATAATATATATTATATATTATATATATATATATAATATAATAATAATCAAATGTAGAATAATTACCTGAGCATCAACTAAATGGGAAAATTTTGACATCTTGGTCCATAACTATGCAAAATATCCAAATCACAAATAACATGCAACCTTGAATTAAAATCATAACTTGTACATAAGTCATATTATCCTATCTTAATTAAATTATACATTCTAACATACCATGACATAAATAAAATTCATCCAACATTATATTAAGTAGGAGTCCAAATGATGTATCAAGAACATCCAAAATTCATCATAAAATTCAGATTTGAACATCAAGTTAACTTGCATCAATAACATCCAATACAACAACAAGCTTGGTCTTCATCTCCACCATATATATATATATATATATATAACTTACTAGTTAAAGCTTCATTTTTCCATCATCATCATCATCCATTCCAATAGCACACATTCATATTGTCATTTATGTAATCACCATCATGATCCATTCTACATGTATTCTTTTTTCCAAATCATCATTTTTTTCAATGCAACTTAATACTTGAAACAAATTTGGACAAGCTATTGTATCATTTGAACAAATTTGGATCTAGTTATTTTAACAAACAACTTATGTGCATGACTTTTAATACTTACAACAAACCAAAACTCTATCATGTGAGAAATTTATGAGTATACAATATGAAATACAAAAAGAAAAAAACAAGAGAATTAGGCTGACAAAGGATCAAGATTAACATCCAACAAACAAATAAAAAAGAAAAAAAATTCAAAAACCATGATTTCTAGTGAAACCCATCATGGAAATTCATCATTAATAAGAGATGACAAACCTCTTTCAATTTGGTGGAATCCAAGTTGGAGAGTTTGAAATCGCAGGTTGGATGCCGATCAACGAGCAACGATGGTCTTCAATGGCAGCCGACTTCTCAATGGCAGCCAACTTCTCAATGGAAACCAACTATTCTCATTTGTGAAATGATAATGATAGGGTTTTAATATATAGGATACAATAGGAATTTTACATATAGGTGAAGGGCATTAATGGTATTTTACATTATTTAAAAAAATAAAAAAAATAAATAAATATCCACTCCCCAAAAGACCCCAATTTGGGGGAGTGGATTATGAGTGAGGAGGGTGCCTCACCCTCCTCACCCCTCTCACCCCCCTTCACTCCCCCAACCAAACAACACCCACACCCCCTAACACCCCCTCACCCCTCCTCCCTCCCCCAACCAAACAAAGCCTTAGAGCTTAAGCCTTGGAGCCTATATAAGGCCCCTTAGTTTGTAATGAGAGAGAATCACTACCCCGTATCTCCACCACTAGATCCACACTTTCGCCGGTGCTGGGGATGAAAACGGGGACATTGGGGATGCCTTTCAACTTACTTGGATGCCGGGATCATTAAGGTGAAGTAAAAATTATGGCGGAAACTTACTAAGAAGAGAGAGTAGTAGGATGCATGAACAAGAGAGAGAGAGAGAGAGAGAGAGAGAGAGAGAGAGAGATATGGATATATTCACAAGAAAAGGGACTTCTTTATTTCATTGGACAATTGAGGAGGAATCTTTACAAGGGTGAGGGATGAGATGTGGGGAAGTGATTCCCCCTCCTTACAAACTTAGGGACATTATATAGGCTCCAAGGCTTAAGCCCTAAGGAACTAGTAATGGACATGACATAATTGTCATGTCACTTTACGAATACAATAATACTATTCATGAAATAGTGTAGAATCGTTGGATTGAAATTCAACGGTTGATAGGTTTGTAGATCTAAAAATCTACGAACGTACATAGAAGATGCATGCTCATATATATATATATATATATATCTTTTTGACAAAAATGACAAACTCTATTAACGAACAAACAGGTAAATAGGTGCATCAATTATGGTGGCTTAATGACCTTTTTGGTGCACTATAGGTGATTTAAAAAATCTCCTGTCATACAACTCTGAAAGGAAGGTATATATCACCTTAGTAAATAATATCTGGATCTGGAATAGTGCATGAACAATATTACTACAGTGTATTATAGTATTACTATAAGACTAATGCTATATATGACGAAAATGTTTCATGAAATCATCACACGACCCATGTGGCATCTTATATTCTCTCTCCTAGTCATCATAAATTTAATAAAAAAAAATGATTGTGATTTGAAGGCTAGCAACTCTGGCAAATCCTAATCTTTTTTCTCTAACCAATGCCACTGTCTTTGCGTCATCACCAGTTGCCCATCAACCGACGCAGCCACCACTTGTTGCCAACCCCGTCAATCATTGCCGGCCACCTTCAACAGCACCAAGGTAGTCGCTGCCCATCGACTGATGCCACCAACCATACCAAGGTAGTCGCCTGCCACTATTATATTCTCCGAAAATCATCAAATTTCAAATGATTCAATGTGTTATATAATATAAACCGGAAATCCTTAATATGCAAACTTATAAAACTCTTATGAACAACATTAGACAAAACATTTGCAATTGAAATTAAAGCAGTTGAGGCAATTTAAAGAACCATCAAAATTGATATTTACTCACCAGAATTACTTCAACTAGTCATCAAAACCACTATATTTAGATTAAAATTTTAAGAACCGTAAATTAAAGAAATAAAAATTAAATGGAAGAAGCAAGAAGACTATATCCAAGTTCAAGATTCAAAGAAATGAGACCATTTAAATCTCCAGAAATACCAAACTTTTCATAATAAAATCATTAACAAATGAAATATTTTCAGAAAAAACGTACATGAAATGGTAATACAATTACAATTACATGCATGAAAGAATTCAAATGAAGGAGAGCGTCGGGCGTCGAGCGTCGGTGATGGGGTTCATCGGCATTGGGAGAAGAGCACTGGTGACTGAAGAGAGATAGCATGTATGTGAGAGAGATAGAGACAATGACGGGGTTCTTTTATGGGCGAAAATAAAGACAGGATGGCATGGGTGACCAGATTTGTTTGCGGGCGATGGGTGATGAGGGTTATGGGCGAAAATGAAGAAAGGGGGAATTAGACCATCTCGCATTGTTCAAGACATCTATGGAGTTGCAACAGGCGTCGATTAATGGGCGGTGGTTGTCCGTTGATAAGCGACTACCGCAGTGTGGTTGATGGGGCTGGCGACAAGTGGCTACAGTGTTGGTTGGCGGTTGGCGGGTGGCCGGTGATTGAAGAAAAAAAATTAGGGCTTGCGAGTTGCTGCCAACTTTGAAATCATAATTTTTTTAAGGTAAACTACCCAGATAGTCCCTAAACTATGGGGTTATTCCTATTTTGGTCACTGAAGTTTGAAAAATTTCAATTGCATCCCTAAACTATCTATTTCCTTTCAATCAAATCCTCCTGACGAACGGCGTTAACGGCAAGCTGACGTGGCGTGCCACGTCACTGGCAACTTTCCACGTCAGCTTGCCCATAGTTTCCACATGCCTTCATCTCTTTCACCTCTACAGTGAGCCTTTTTACTTTCCCTTTTGTCTCACTTTCCTTTTCATTCATCTACAAAGGAAGGACTCGATGAGCATGGCGCCATGGAAGAGACAGAGCAATCGCCATAGTGGTGTGAAGAAGGAGAATAATATTGAGGTAGGTGCCCTTCCCCGAAGCTAGCCCTTCTTTTTCTCTTTCCCTGCCCTAGATTAACATTGTTGTCTGATTTTGGTGTTGATTTTTGTCAAGTTGTTTTGAAAACATGAAGAACAAGGTGATTTAAGTGTTGATTTTTGTCTCATGAAATCAAGCTTGGAGGTGACCACTACATGCCTTGCTCTCTCTATGTAATGTAATAAAAATCTAGGTATTTTTATGAGAGTCCTGTAGCCAAATTCAGAGAAAATTTTTTTATTGTGGAAAGAATTTCTAATCTAGTTGCCTATATTTTCAGTATGTTTTCTCAATATTATTGGGGATATGGTAATTGTTTAGTGAATGGCATTGATGCATAGATAGTTCATCGGTCAAATATTGGTAGGTTTTAGTTCATCCATTAGTCTATCAAAAATCTTGCTACTAATTCATAAGATGCAGATGATTGTGAATGTTAATGCTCCATGTGTCAGAGTGTCACCCAACTTTATGTATTACCAAATAAAAAATAATGAGGATGTTTAGATTACATACCTGTACTTATAAGTAATTAAATTTACTAAATCCAGGTTACACAACAAAGCCAGGTTACAAATCCACTAAGGTAACAACAAAAGCTGCAAGGGAGACAAGTGCCTTCAAGATATATGGAAGGGTTATCTCAAACCGCAAAGTTAGAGGGTTTGAGAAAAAAGAAAAGATATGTAAATCGTTGAAAATGCTCAACAACGAGGCCAAGAAAGATTTGTCCAAGGGTGCACATGAGCAAAAAGGGACTCTACATCGGGGAGGTTGTGCACGATGTGGAAGCTTTGGTTAATTTTTGGATTACAATGCTTAAGTGATTTTTGTTGTTTTTTTGTTTGTTTTTTTATTAAACTACAATTACAAAGGTTATGTATTAAATAGGTGGAAACATATCACATTATACAATCAATTTTTGAATGTTTGAAGTTATGTTTTGCTAATATAAATATATATTTTCAAACAAAAATCTGTGCTATCAGCTTATGACTTGTGTTGGCTAGTAAAGTTTTGAAAATTTTAATTTCATCCCTAAACTATTGGGTTGTTCCTATTTTGGTCACTCAAGATTATAAAATTGCCAATGAATAAACTATGGGCAAGCTAACGTGGAAAGTTGCCAGTGACGTGGCACGCCACGTCAGCTTGCCGTTAACGCCGTTCATCAGGAGGACTTGATTGAAAGGAAATAGATAGTTTAGGGATGCAATTGAAATTTTTTAAACTTCAGTGACCAAAATAGAAACAACCCCATAGTTTAGGGACTATCTGGGTAGTTTACTCTTTTTTTTATTAAATTTATGCTGACTAGGAGAACGAATATACGATGCTATATGAGTCGTGAGATGATTGTGTGAAACAATTTCGTTATATATAGCATTACTCTTACTATAATACTTCAGCGCAAGAATTTGACCGTACCTTTGCCTATGCACCACTTAAGAACAACCCAAATATTTTTAACAGTGGTTAGAGTGAAAATTTTATCTAAATTATGTTAATAAATATATTTATTCAAATAATTAAAGAGAACCACCTTGTTTAAATTATAATATTTGAAACCTAAAAATAGATTAAAATAAACACTTACTATAGACTCTCGCTGGATCTCAGTGCAAAGTACGTGGACCATGCTGTCCGGGTACGCCTCTTGGTGCCACGTGGCACCTCATTTGGCCATCTTTCAATGATTCACACGACATAACCCTTCTCTATTTATTTTTCATTTCTTATTAGTATTTCTTAGTTAATGTCCACCGACGTTGTCTTCTTTTCCAATATTACCCTCAACTTTCTTAAAAATTTCCAAACTTGATATCACATCTAGTGGAATTTTCTTCTCCATTTATCCCATTTGATATTATAATTAATTATTTCCTAATATATAAAATAATGCCGGTAAAGGGACTTTAGTGGAGCACTTTTATTACCTAAATTTGAAACAAACCAAAAATAGTAGTGCTATGACATTTTCAATGAGGGAATGAACTCATTCTTTATATCACTAAATAAAACACAAAATCGGACAATTAATTCTTGACTTGTCACATTTATAAAATAAAATAAAATTAAATAAATACAAATAAAATAAAATAAAATAATTTCTAAATAATAGTAAATTCAATATAACAGATGATACATTACAAAAAATTAACAAAAATACAAACACCTACATTTTTTTATATTTTATCCATTGATTATGTGCTATATATTTTTTTAAATATATATGCTATATTTTGATAAATCCAAAAACATCAAAGGCTTGTTTATTGAACATTAAAAAATAATAATTTAAAAAGGGTATTTTAGTCAATGCAGACGCAACAGCTGTACCGCGTCTCACAACCAAACCTCGATGTTCCCTTCCGACCTCCTTGTCTTCCGGTAACACTATAACTTAACCAGTTCCTTCAAATAACGCCAAAACCATAAACCCATTCACCTAATCCCATGTCCCAACCCAATCATCTTGGGCTGGACTACTTTAACTAAAACAGTCAAAGAGGAACATCTCAGTTTTTGCCGTACAATCACTTTCCCTCCCCATCCCCCCGCCATCAAAACTATTTAGAAAATCAAATTTTTTTTTTTCAATAATTTAATTTTATTTATTTATAGAATTAAAAAAAATCAAAATTTATATTATTAAAATAACAACGCCTCTCACCGCCTTTTCTCTCTCTTAAGCTTCACTCGTATGTATATATATATATATAGAGAGAGAGAGACCACTGCTCTCTTCTCTGGATCTTGGATTCGGGAACTGTTCTTCAGCTTGCGAGAGGTATGATTTTGGTTTCTTTGCATCCGATGCGTAGATCTCTTCACCAATGCTTGGTTTTTCTTGAAATTTTTGGGATTTTTTTTTTGATGTTTTTTTGGTCCATTTTTTTGTCATAGTTTGAGTAGGGTTGGTTAGATCTGGTGTCACTCTGAGTTCTTAGTGATTTAAGCTTCATGGAGATGTTTACGCGTCGTTTTTAGCTGCTGGAATGATGGATCTGCTGGTTTAGTTCCGTTTCTTGGATCTTTGAATCGTTGAATTCGTTTAGTGTTTGTTCAAAGTTTCTTATACTTTCAGATCTATGCGTTAGCTTGTGTTTTGGTTGTGGCTTTGCATTTTGCATTGTTTATTTGAGGGTATGCTGTTCTCCTTCAGTTGATTGTTTGTGTGAATTCTTATAGATCATGAATGAATGCTTGCGATTTGGTGGTCTTAGTTTTGTGGCTTAGATGTTTTGATCTTTTGAGTATATATGTAGTTTAAGCACCAGAATTCGAACAGTATATAGTTTTGTGGCTTAGATCATGAATGAATGCTTGCGATTTGCGATTTGGTCGGTTTGTAGCACTATGAGCTTCATATCTGATCTTTGTGCTGATATTGCGGTAGATCTGATGAGTTTGGTCGGTGATCTGAATGTAACAGTATATAATTGTGCTCTTATAGGTTAAGTGAAATAATTAAATAAGAATTCAATTGATCCATCTCTTGTAGTCGGTAGATTTGATGTTGTAGGGAGAGTTGAAAATTTTGATTAATTGGTCTTTGAGCTAAGTAACTGTAATTATCTATTTTGTAGGCATTTAAAATGGCTCTCGGGAAGTATACTAGGGTGGATAATAATAGGAGGTCATCATCGTATTGCTCGACGGTTGCCATTGTTGTTTTTGTTGCCCTTTGTTTGATCGGAGTTTGGATGATGACATCTTCATCAAGTGTAAGTACTGTGGATATGTCCTCACCGGATACAAATGTCTGAGTCAAAAGAGCGAATTCCTCAGATTAATTCAAAACCATTTGAGGATAGTTCTGGGGATGTGCCTGATGATGCTAAAAGAGGAGAAGATAATGACGCTGATGCGAACTCTTCAACAAATGTAAATGTGGTGGAAAAGAATCAAGATGAGAATTCTGATGATGCGTCGAAGAGTGGTACATTTAATGATGCAAATGGGAAGGTGGAAGGTGGGGATGCCACCACTGATGGTGGCCAGTCAGATAATGAAGATAAGAAGATGGATCAAAATTCCGATGAAACTCCAAGTGATGAGCAAAACAAGAATAATGAGGTGAAAAATGATGAACAATCTCAATCCAATGATGAGAACAGATCAGAACAAGATGAGAAGCCCGATGGTGAGAAATCGCAGAATGAAAATGATCAAGTACAGCAGGGTAAGGGTGGGCAAGAACAGGACTCTGAGGCAGGACAGAGCTCTGATGATAGCAAATCTGAAAACCAGGGAAAGGATCAAGGTTCCAATGAGGTTTTTCCAGATGGGGCACAATCGGAGCTTCTTAATGAGACCACTACCCAGAATGGGGCATGGGCCACACAAGCTGCTGAGTCAAGGAATGAGAAGGAAGTGCAATCATCTTTGTCTAATGGCCAATTCAGCTGGAAGCTTTGTAATATCACTGCCGGAGCTGATTATATCCCTTGCCTTGACAATGAGAAGGCTATCAAGAAGCTTCCTAGTACTAAGCACTACGAACACAGAGAAAGGCATTGCCCTGAAGAAGGACCAACCTGCCTTGTTCCTCTTCCGGAGGGATACCAAAAGCCAATTGAGTGGCCAACAAGCAGGGATAAGGTATTATTATTATGCCTATTAGTCTGCAATGAAGCTGTTGTTATTCTAATCAAACTTGATACCACATGTGTTGCAGATATGGTACTCCAATGTCCCCCGCACCAAGCTTGCAGTTATAAAGGGTCACCAAAACTGGGTAAAAGTTTCTGGAGAGTATCTCACTTTTCCTGGTGGTGGAACTCAGTTCAAACATGGTGCACTTCACTACGTTGATTTTATCCAAGAGGTTGACTACTAAAATTAACCTTTCAAACTTCTACTATTATGCTTGTGTCATGTGGTTTTGACTTGCACAGTTTGCTTTTCTTGCCACCTTTTTGATGGATCTACTTTTATCCTGCTAAGTTCTTCAGGCATAATTATATCTGTTCATGTTATGTTGATTATCTTAAGTTTTTTCCCCATGTTATGTCTTGATTTTTGCAGGCCACTTTCTAATTTTTGTCACTGATATTGCTTTCCTTCATTTGTCCATCTACTTGTGTGGTGTGTTCTGAGATGAAAGAAATTTCATGTTTATTATCCATTAACAATACAATTATATGCATACCTGCTGTAAATTCAATTTGCAGCCAATTAATACCAGACCGTGTTGCTAGGCAATAAAGCTGTGAATTGTTGTTTTAAACATCTACATTTTGGGTTAATGTTGTGCTTGCAATTGCATCCGCCTTTATGTTGTTGTTAAAGTTGCTGTATTAAGAGACTGACTGAGGTATATTGATATGCATGACATGGATGTGTTTATTATTTGTTTCAGGCCAGGCCAGATATAGCATGGGGAAAGCGAAGCCGTGTTATTTTGGATGTTGGCTGTGGGGTTGCTAGCTTTGGAGGTTATCTCTTTGATAGAGATGTGCTTACTATGTCATTTGCCCCTAAAGATGAGCATGAAGCCCAGGTGCAATTTGCACTTGAAAGGGGAATACCAGCCATATCAGCAGTCATGGGCACCAAGAGGCTTCCCTTCCCCGGTAGGGTCTTTGATGTTGTTCACTGTGCCCGATGCAGGGTTCCATGGCACATTGAAGGTATGCTGCTGTGCTGAAAATTAATGTTCTGGTTTTCGGTGAATTTCCTTGAGATGATTGAAATGGGGAATTGCAGGTGGCAAGCTCTTGTTGGAGTTAAATCGTCTTCTCCGTCCTGGTGGTTATTTTGTGTGGTCTGCCACTCCAGTTTACCAGAACCTTACAGAAGATGTTGAGATCTGGAAAGGTAAAACATTTTTGCTCATATCTGTTAGTTATTTACACCAAGAAAATTTAATACTAATGCAGAATGAAACATTTCAAAGTTTGTTCACATGACATTCCCTCTGAAATATTTAAGAGAAGTTTGACATTGATATGACGGGGACTCTGTGGTTTACAAGGACAACATAAAAGCTATCCTTTTAATAGTTAATCTTCTTTGCTGAATCCTAATTTATTAATACCATTCTTTGCAATTGCACTAGCAATTTTCCTCTTTTATGCAATATTTTTAATTATCTCCTATTAAAAAAAAATTTCTAAGCACAACAATTTGCTGGAATATATTACCTGTTTAAAAGTGTACATTGAGTGGTTAGATTATCTTACATTATTAAGTATTGTTAATACTAAAAGAAGCTTTCAGTAAATTTGACCTTTCCTGCAACTATAGGATGGCATGCCTAAGAAAGTATTTTGTTATTTCTGACTAATTTTGCAAAATGATGCCAGCTATGTCTGCATTGATGAAATCCATGTGCTGGGAAATGGTCTCTAAAACAAAAGATACACTGAACCAAGTGGGCTTAGCAATCTTCAAAAAACCATCCAACAATGAATGCTATGACAAGAGGGCAGAAAACAATCCTCCTGTTTGTGGAGATGCGGATGATGCAAATGCAGCATGGTAATCTTGCTTTATTTACTACTTGTATTCATCGGCTTTGCTTTGTTTTTTTTGATCTGATGTGTGCATAGCACTCCTTGATACCTGTTTGGAAATTTCAATGTATATAGGAACATCCCCTTGCAAGCATGCATGCACAAAATACCTGTAGATACTGCTGCCAGGGGGTCACAGTGGCCACAGGAATGGCCATCAAGATTGGAGGAAACACCATATTGGTTGGACAGTACTAAGGTTGGGGTTTATGGTAAGCCAGCCCCAGAAGACTTCCAAGCAGACTATAAGCATTGGAAACGGGTTGTGAGCAAATCATATTTGAATGGAATGGGAATAAATTGGTCATCCGTAAGAAATGTTATGGACATGAGATCTGTTTATGGCGGGTAAGGAATTACTGCTCATCTTCCCATCTTACTTCCACAGTATTCACTTTTATGCATATTCCTATAATTACAATTCATATAAACAATCAATACCCTGGAGGTTAGCTACTGTTATATACCATTTTGTGTCCAAAGATGCAAAAGGTCATTCAGAACTATTATTTTGGTTTTCCACTGTACTAGCACATGTTTATGCTGTTAAATTCTTGCTCATGTCGGATACGTTAGATTTGCTGCTGCGTTGCGGGACATGAAGGTCTGGGTTATGAATATCGTTTCCATTGATTCACCGGACACACTTCCAATAATTTATGAGCGTGGATTGTTTGGTGTGTATCATGATTGGTGCGAGTCATTCAGCACGTACCCCAGAACATATGATCTTCTCCATGCAGATCATCTTTTCTCAAAGACGAAGAAGAAGTATGAAATACTATATTTCTCGGACATTTCACACATCATAAACTCTTCTCTATTCATTAACATTTTCATGCCAATGCAGGTGCAAATTATCAGCAGTGATCGTGGAGGTGGACCGGTTACTGAGACCAGAGGGGAAGCTGATAGTGAGAGATGACACAGCGACAATAAGTGAGGTAGAAAACATGGTGAAATCTCTGCATTGGGAAATCAGGCTGACCTACTCAAAAGAGAATGAAGGGCTGCTGTGTGTTCAAAAGACAATGTGGAGACCAAGTGAATCTGAATCTAATTTATAGAATATCATTATATAGTTCTTCAACTTTTGGCAAGGAATTATATTCTTTAAATCTTTTTGGTAGTTGCTTGTATTCAAGTGTGTTGTTTTTGGTATATTGTTTTCATTTTTTTCCTAACCCTTTGGAGGGGAAGGAGCTCTTGTGACCTCCTCTTAAGCGGATTGTAAAATCATCTCTCAATATATATTCAACTACTGTGATAGCAAAGTTTCTCTTGCAGCCCTCTTTCTGCCTTAAATTTTCATTTGCCTATCAAGGTACGAGTTGACAAAGGCCGTATGTTAGATATATATATATATTTTTTCTCTCATGTATTTTTAAAAAATTATTTTATTTTTCCAACTTATCATAATTTATAAACAAATCTCGGAAATAATAAAGGTATGTTCTAATTGATTATAGTAATTTTTTTGAAAATAATTTTGCAAGTAATATAAATTTGTACCTTAAGTAAAAGCAATTGAAAATCAGGGGTTAATCGGATAAATAATCATAGGAAATTAAAAAAAAAAATTGTTGTTTTAGAGATTCGCGAGATATGGACATAGGTCACTGTTTGAAGGAGACATGATTCTTTCGCTCTTTTTTTTGGTAAGTAGTAAAAATCGTTAACATATTTAAAAATCCACCATGTAGCATAATTTCTAATATGGTTTTGGTTTATTTTTTAAAATTTCAACTTTTCACAAATTTAGGAGAGATTAATAAATAAATAAAATCTTTTAAATAAATTGATAATTTTGGCTATGTCAATAAAAAATTTAACATTATATATAACGACAAAAAACCATGTTTGTGTTTTAGAAATATGTGAAATCAAAGGGATATATATATATATATATATTATTATTATTTTTTTTATAATAAAAAAATTTTCTTGTAACATAAGTGATAGATAACAGAGAGAGAGAGAGAGAGAGAGAGAGAGAGAGAGATGGCTACCTCTCTCTCGCCCAGTCTCTTCCGCCACGCTTCTGCGCTCCTCCTGAAAACCCTCACACCTCGCACTCGCCCGCACGCTTCTCTGCGACCCAATCACAAACACCTTGCGCCCATTACCACCTCTCCCATCTCCTCCACCCCCAAAACCCTCCAAAAAACCTCGCCGGGACTCACCAGAGAGCCTCCTCCGCCACCGCCTCGACATGTGCTCCAAATCCCTCGACCTTCCTTCGGCTCTCCACCTCTACGACGACGCCCTCGCCTCCTCCCTCTCCCTCAACCTTCACCTCTACAACTCCCTCCTTTACCTCTGCTCCTCCTTCCCCCACCCTCTTGGCCTCCAGCGTGGCTTCCAGATCTTCTCCCGCATGTCTGCTGACCCTTCCGTCGTCCCCAACGAGGCCACTTTCACTGCTCTCGCTCGCCTTGCCGCCGCTGACAAGAACCCCCGTCTCGCCTTCCAGTATGTCCTCCAGATGTATAGTTCTGGTATCCCTCCTAAGCTTCGGTCCTATGGCCCTGCTCTCTTTGGCTTCTGTGAAAACCGCGACCTTGATGGTGCTCGTGAGGTTGAAGCTCATATGGACGCCTCTGGCGTCGTCCCTGAGGAGGCTGAGCTTGCTGCATTGTTCAAACTATTCTCTGAGTCCGGGAATGCTGATGAGGTTTACCGGATTCTCCACCGGATGCGGGTTTTGGTGCGACGCGTGTCTGAATCGACTGCGGAGATTTTGGAGCGATGGTTTGAGTCGGATGTAGCTGCGGAGGTTGGAGTAGAGGATTGGGATGAAAAGAAGGTGAAGGAAGGGGTGATTAAAGGAGGAGGGGGTTGGCATGGGCAGGGGTGGCTTGGAAATGGGAGGTGGTGTGTTGGGAGGAGTGAGATGGATGGGAATGGAGTGTGCCAGAAATGTGGGGAAAGATTGGTTTGTATTGACATTGATCCAAATGAGACTGAAGATTTTGCAAGGTCATTGTCGGCTTTGGCTTGCCAGAGGGAGGCCAAGGATGATTTCTCTCGCTTTGAGGTCCATCTCCATTGCTTTATTTGCATGTCTTGGTTGTGCTTCTTGCATTGTGGATTGTGGTTTAAAAGTTTATTACTTTATATTGATGTATTCTTTGTTTCTTGAATTAGTGTTGTCTTCTCTATGCCTTTGGATGCATTTGCACGAAAAGAAACTAACATAATGGGAACAAAGTCTATCCTTGGTTTGATGCTGCTCTGAGTAGCGTAGGGAAGTTTGTCGTCAAACTTCCAAAGTAGGGACTGATAAGCTTTGTGGTATTTGTTTTTGCATTATGTGCATTTCCACAGTTTATGTATATGTATAGGATGGAAGTGGACACTGGTTGATGCCCTCTTGCGAGAGTGATTTGAGAATTGCACCATTTAGGGATTCAAATAGTATTTTATTATTTAGAATTTTCTTACTTATGTCTTGAACAATTGCTTTAATTTGATTATGCTGACTGTAGGAGTGGCTTGACCGCTGGGGGCCATTTGACGCTGTCATTGATGCTGCCAATGTAGGCCTTTGCAATCAGCGTGATTTTAATTTTCATCAGGTAAATATGTTCATGTTGGATGTTATTTAAGAATCATTGCTTTATTTATTTGTTATTAATTTTGAGTAATCTCAAAATGTTGAATTATTACTTTTTTTTTCTTTTGGCAGTTGAAGTCTGTTGTAAATGGGATGCGAGAAAGTAGTCCTTTGAAAAAGTTGCCACTTGTTATTTTGCACAATAGACGTGTCAAAGGTGGCCCAGCGAATTCTCCAAATAATAAGGCACTTATAGATTCTTGGCGAAAAGCTGGTGTCTTGTATGTTACCCCTCATGGATCAAATGATGACTGGTAAGTTCTAATTTATGTAACAGTTTGACCTTCTGCCACATTTTGTTTGTCAAATCTGTGACGTGCAACCCTGAAAACCATGCCGTAAATGAGGAAAATTGATGCCTTTCTGGAACAAAAGGGGTATGGGTAGCATTTCCTGGTGACCTTGAGTGATTATTGTTGATCTGCCCCTAACTTACAAATGCATCATCTCGCTGAACCTGTAAATGTCAGATGCCTCATTTATTTAACAAATTATTTAATTGCTAAGGAAACTATGGTTAGGTGTAATTTGGTTAAATGGCAATATCATACCATGTTTACTCCACGGTCTCCATCACATGTTGTAGTTTATATTGTAGAACCGTTCTTGTTTAGATTTCATGTTAATATCATACAATGTGTATGTGATCATATGTGGTAGGTTCATTTTGTGCTGAAACCTTTTTTGTGGTCTATCAGTTATGCCAAGTGAAACACAGCACTGCAAAGTGTCTTTGATGATGGAATTATTAAATGTGGTTGGAATTGGGAAATAATGACAATTATTGTTAAAGAATGAGACCAGTATTCAGCCAGTAGGCTTTGTCTTGTCTCTCTATTGATTTTTCTTGGTTGGGCCATCTAATTAGAGTATTTCCTCTGCCTTCTGCAGTTTAAATATTTTTTTCTAAATTGGCAGAATTCTTATATTTCTTCTCCACAGGAGTATATAGTTACTTGTAGTTTGCTTAATTTGCAATTGTATTTTATGTGCTTTTAATAAATAAGCTATTTAAAGGTGATCATTTGGATTGAGCTTTCAGGCATTGTTAGTTACTATATGTATATCTTAACTGAAATTTCCCAATGTGTGCAAAGTTCTCTTTTGTACATCACTGTCAGAATTATTTTAACCTTTTTATCCATATTTCTTACTCTTAAATCTTT
This sequence comes from Dioscorea cayenensis subsp. rotundata, assembly GCF_009730915.1. NCBI lineage: Eukaryota > Viridiplantae > Streptophyta > Magnoliopsida > Dioscoreales > Dioscoreaceae > Dioscorea > Dioscorea cayenensis. Next base: position 23,170 of record NW_024087596.1, on the reverse strand, counting down.
GTTCTTTATCATTATATGTTCGCTTGTAAAGTTGTGAAAATAGTAATTACTTATTATGGTTATTACATGGGGATGGCATTTTTTTTTTCTCTTTTTGGAAGAATAGAGAAGAGAAAGATTGACACTGGATGACCTTGCAATCACACCTGTTGTTTCTAGACAAGAGGATCTAGGCTTCAACAATAAGGAGAGGGAATCACACCCTAAAAGTAGCAAAAAGCTAAAGAAAAAATTGTATTCATTCAGTAACTTGACTGTTCTCCTGGAAAGAATCCATCTTACTTTTTATGTAGATTGCAGATTTCCAAGGAAAATTTGAACACAAATAAGATGTGACTTTCTAAACTGGAACACATAAACTTATAAACTTACTGATAAAGTCACATAAGTTTAGATCTCAGGCAACTGCAAAGCCTAAACCAAGTCAAATAATAGTGTTGGACTACATTTTGTATCAAAGTTTTGACCAGTACTTTGTATCGCTTCTGACTTTTTGGGGCTCAGCTTCATTCTATGACTCGACATTTTTACATTGGAAGCTTTTGTTTTATGATTTGATTTTCTCATTAAACAGGTACTGGTTATATGCGGCTGTCAAATGTAAATCTCTGCTTGTTACAAATGATGAGATGAGGGATCACTTGTTTGAACTTCTTGGGACCAGCTTCTTTCCAAGATGGAAAGAAAAACATCAGGTTCTTTTTTCCTATTCATACTTTTTGTTTCCGTAAGCATATTCATAGATCTCTTGCTTAATTTATGTCTGCTCAACTCTTATTATTAATTTGTGTTTAAGCAAAACCAATTTTAACCTTGCAAAGCCAGTAAATCCGGCATCTGAATTTTGCCTACATTGTGGATTATTATGGATTTGAGTAATTTATCACGTCCATTGAAAAAGTTCTTCTGTCAAATGTGATTTGAATTGTTCACACCTTCATGAATATAACTAATGCTTTCTACTGAATAGTGTGTATGTTTTGGTATTACCTCTGTGATTCTTGTACATGTTGAGGAAATAACATTAGATTTATTTTTCCTAAAACAGAACCAAATCGGCCAATAACTGAAGATGATTTAGCAGTTGCATGTCTTGTATAATTCTTTAAAGACCAGCCTTTGTAAGTGAAATATTGAATGTCCTACTAGCAAAACCTTTTTCCCCTATTTGGTCCTAGATTCTTTGAATAGAGAATGACCATCATTTCTATCCAAGCTTCAGACTGAGGCTTAATTATATGTGAAGCAATCAATTGGCTGACTCATTGATAATAGCAATAGCCTGCATTTGCAATGCCACTTTAAACAAAAACTAAACTATGTACGATCCGTTGGCTCTGCTCATACATAAATACATTTAATACCATTCCCACTCTTGCCAAATTTCATTTATCTACACTAGTTTGTCTAATGCCATGCATATTGTCACTTGCGCATATAAGGCATTGTACTTAAAATTTTTGTTGTTTCTCTCAATTGACAGGTGCGACTCTCATTTTCTAGACGTGGCCTTTCTTTCCACATGCCACCTCCATATTCAATTGTAATACAGGTGAACAACCAAACCTTACATTATCATTGTTATAGTCACTACTTTATTTACTAAATAAAATAGTCACCTTGAATGAGGAGTTTGGGATGCATGCTGCTGCTTCATTAATCTTTCAGTATTGAACAATTTTAGATAAACCACTATTATGTCTTGTGCTTTGAGTGTTGGCATTGCCAAGAAATGAGGGAAGAATAGATGATCACTTGCTGCATATCGTTGAAGCTTGAGCAATTGATTCTTCTTAAAGTTTTTAAGTAACCAGATAGATACTTGTCATTGGATTGTCATCATGAAAACTATGGTGCCAAGAATTATTCTTCTGATGTGTTCTTTACCACCTTCTGTTTGTATATAGGAGTCTGAACAAGGTAGTTGGCATATGCCAACAACTGTTGGTGATGACATTGAAACTCCTCGCCAGTGGGTTTGTGTATCGAGGGATGCCGCATCCGATTTATCTTTAGCTGATCCACGGTTGATTCAAATGAAATCATAACATCGATATGAGCTGTTTCGGGAGAGCAAATGCCGTACTCGATGTGTTTTTTTTTTCCACTCTAATTATTTGTGCTTGTGGGCTTCATTCAATTCATGCATCATCTGTTGAAGCATATTCATTTATTCATATGGGTTTTTCATTGTCAACAGATGTGAGAGTTAGATTATGTTGTAAAAGTATGAAATTTTTGTGCAAACAGTATGTTATGATGGATGAACATTTGAGATTTATTCATGTTCTATGTCCAAATAAAATGAAAAAAGGAACCGAAATCCATCTGAAAACTGTGTATTTACTTATAGGTATGCAATTTCAGTTGTTAGATCTTGATTTATTTCTGGTTGAATTTGCGTCATATTTGAAGCATTTATGTTTAATATGAAAAGAAATAGGTAAACAAAAGAGAGAAAGTTCCATCATCATGCAAAATTCGGGTAAATTTTTGGACAGGACATCAAATTATGATATAATTTTGGGGTCTAAACTTCAATTTGAAGCAAAATAGTTACTCAACTGAATTTTGTTCCATCAAGTGGTCACTTGAGAAATTTTAGTCTATTTTTGATTGTGTATATATTTGAAATTCTCAAGTGACAATTCTATCAAGTGGTCACTCTCTATATAACATGTTGCTTGTTCAACTGAATTTTTAGTCCATTTTGAAACGTGTTCTAGCATTCGATGACGATTATCTCACTCTGCAATAGAAGTTCGAGCGTTCGATCGTAAAAATAAGTTGAATCTATTAGATAATAGGTTGAATCTATCAGATAGTCCTCTAGTTAAACAAAATTGAAGTTAAGTAATCAATTTGATTCAAATTGAAAGTTGGACCCCAAAATGAAAAATGCCATAGTTTGATGCCCTATAAAAAATTTACCTTGCAAAATCCATTTAACTTTTTAAAATTCATAAAAACTCCCTGAACTTTAAATCAGTGATTATTTTTTTTAAAGAAAAAGAGGGACTTAAAAGTAAAAAGTGAAAAAGAAAAGTTGCAATGACTGTTTATTTTAAAAGAATTTTGATAGAGACTAAGAAGTAAGTTACTGTAAAAATTGAACAATATGAACTGATAAAACCACCCAACAAAGAACACACCAATCTATCACATTATCCACTGCATTTCAGAGACCAGCCAATGAAATGCCACCAAGTGTCACTACTCTCACACACAGTGCATCAACACTTTTTCATCTTGTGTGGTGAGCAAATGTGCTACATGCACTTCCTCAAACCCAGTCCACAACACAAAGCAAATGCAGAAAAATTCCAGTGTCCCACATCATTCCTTGGTTTGGGCATTTGCAAGCAACCAATGAAATTGATGGAGAGAGACATGGACATGCAGTATGGAGGAGAATATTAGCAACATTTTGCTTCTCTTCTCTTTTCTGATGACTTCTTTATCAGCCAGGAATGCCTTCATCACTAGCTTTTCCATGTCTAGGGTTGTGCCCTCCAAACCCTTTGTTGTTTGCTCTTGTGACAGGAGAGACTACTCCCTTAACCATGGCTCTCTGGTCCTCAAGGTCTTCTTCTATCCTCTTCCATGTGATTTTTATTTGCTTGGATTAACAATGCTGCTAGTTTTGGTACTAATTTACAGTCCAAATAAGTGCATAAAACATCAATTGATATTTAATTTAACTTCTATGATTAGTTTGCAAGCATTGTTAGCTGTAGGTTATTAGTTCCTGCTTGTTTCTTGCATGGATGAAACAATGCTGTTTGGTTTTGTAACTATTTACCATACATGTCTGAATAGAAAGTCATAGAAAAATTATCAATTTGTGTTTTAGTTAGTGGTTTTCAGTTACTGCTTGGATCTTGCATGGATGAACTAACTGCTGTTTTGTGGTAAAATAAGATCAAAGAACATCCATTGATGCTCAGTTTATCCTACATTTTTTATTAACATTGCTTGCCGAAGGTTTTCATGGAATGCCTTCAAAAAATTTATGTTCGAATAGAAAGTCTTAGAAAATTTATGAATGCATTTTCTTTTAATTTTTATGCACAGGCTGCCACACTATTGAGTCCTCCCACAAGATTTGAAGCATCAAAGTTGAAGGTTGTGTTTATGGGAGAAGAGATGGAAAACCAACCATTCTGCAGCATTCCTAGAGCTTACACTCTCACTCACTGTGATTTCACTGCCAATTTAACATTAGCAGTCTCAAAAGACCTCAATATTTACCAGGTTATTAAACCTTCAAAACTCATATAAACATCAACAGAAATGTTTGCATGTTAAAATCTCAAAAAAATTTATGTGATTTCAGTTGAGAGAGTTTAAAACAAGATTAGAAAGGGATGATGTATTGGCTGAGTGGAAGAAGGTTGATGGAGAAGTGTCTTTGTATGTCCATTGTTATGTCAGTGGTGCGAACCTCTTGCAAGAACTTGCCACTGAGTTCAGATACTACATTTTCTCTAAGGAACTGCCATTGGTGAGCTATCGAAACAAATATTTTTGCGAAGAGTTATCTTTGTCATTTGAAATTATGCATACTCTGTAAAGTTTCTTTTTTGGTAATATACATATGTGAAATCTAGAGTTTTACGTATATATGCATTTGAGTAGGTTCTCAAAGCTGTTGTTCATGGAGACTCTGTCCTCTTTGATGAGCATCCAGAGCTAATGGAAGCAAAGGTATGGGTGTATTTCCACTCCAAATCAATCAAGTACAACAGAGTTGAATGCTGGGGTGCTCTCAAGGATGCAATGCAGGTAAGAATTAAGAACATGTTCCCAAGGCCTAGGATTTTTCGAATATGGAACTCAAGCCAAATCAAGTGTTTGATTGCAATGGATTTCCATGACCCATGTTTTGATTATAAGTTGTGTCTAAATTGAGTAAATCGGAATCCTACATTTAAAAATCTTTGAGATTTATATTTCCAAATCCCACCTTATCAGTGTTACATGGATTTGAAAATCCGTATTATGATAGTTCTTCGTTTGATTGAGAAGATTTGTGAATCCATGTTTAGATATTTTTGAGTTCAATTAGGAAGCTGTGATGAAGAATGAATTGAAGATTTTGACTTATGTTCATTCTTAGTGTGACTTGAGATCAAGATATCAAAGATATAATGAACTACAAGTAAACAAACACCGGATTTTGTTTCGTTTCAATTAGTATATTTGTAAATCTGAGTGATCAAATATAGTCAACCAAGCACACCTTGAATTTTACTCTGAAATAAGATCAGTATCAGTATAAATTTCAATCTTTTGTCTTTGTTTTTGTGTCAACAGAGAACATTGAACAGCTATACATCAAGTGACATCCAGCATGCAGTCATGGAAAGAATTAGAAACAGTTGGAATACTAGAACAATTTTTCATGCTCTTGTATCCTTCCTACTTTGACATCAGAGTGAAGCAATGGTGCCATATCTGAATGAATGTAAAAATCTCCATGAGATGAAGCTTGTTAATAATTAGTATACATAGACATTCATGGCACATAAACATAGCCTTGATTGGCGTGGAAATCAGGATTTCTGAAACTATTCTTTTGCTGTAAATGCATTCTTGACCAAAAGTTCTCATTTATGGCAATTTATTTTATACTATTGTTCTTCTTGTGCTCTTCTAGATCGGAAAATATCTATTGCACTATTATAGTATTATTTTTTTTCTTTTAAATTAAGCATTTGTGACCGATTCTCATTTTTTATATAGGTATTTTATTTGGAGATCCGTTTTTACCTACGCAAGTTGCCGTCTATGACTCTATATTTCTTTCTAGAGATCCAATCGATATTGACTAAATGAAACTTATATATTGTACCTATTACTTGACCATCTCTGGTTATATATTGGAGGTTATAATTTCTTAAAACATGAAAAAATGTTTTATAACTACTATAACTCCTTTTATTACACCAAGAGATGCCATCTAACTTCCCTAACATCTTTTTTAATTATATGAAGAATTGTTTACGAACATCTATAACTACCATATAATCTGAAAAGATGCCATATTTAAAAATATTTTCAATATTTAAAAATAACACTCACACTGTCTTTCACCGCCAACAATAAGGATCTAACTCTAACAAGATAAGAACAAGTAAACTAGAGCTCTATCCCAACAAATACCATTCCTACATACAAGAGCACACCCTTCATCTTCTTTGGAACCCAACAAATACCATTCCTACATACTATAGTAGAAAAATCAGGACTTTTAGATCAAAATAAATCAAGATTTGGCTTCATTATTGAGTGGATGAGAATTCACTTGACATATACATATTTTTTAATGTATTACCATGAGCATCATTTTATATCATAGTGTAAGCTTTGAATTATTTAGTTGTAAGACAATTAAAAAAGAAAAAAAAAATGCTATTTAGGTGAAATTAGGGCTGAGTGCTAACCCCAGAGCTAAGATTATTAACTCTAGAACCGGGGTTAGCATTCGACTTAAATTTCAACCCAACTATTCAGCCTGAATAGCATTGCTCTTATAAAAGAGCTTTACCAACGTGTCTCATCGCCTTTCTATGAATTCTTTCAAATCCATTGCATTTCTTCCCCTTGAAGATCTTTCTAGTTGATAAACCTAGCATGCGACACATTAGCTATATATATATATATAAAGAATTGTGGACCGATCATGAGTACGATTTGAGCCTTTAACTAGTTTTAAGTATCAAGTATTACATTCATTGGTATATCTACTATATAAAAAATCATAAGAGTTATGGTGAGAGGCTAAGCAATGGAAAGAAGATTTGCAAGCTAAAAAAAGTCTGACTTTTCTTATGGACGTTCAAGTTCATATTAAATTCAACGGGTAAATTTTTTGAAAGGTATACCCTTTTTTCAATTTGGGGTTCAAACTTCAATTTGAATCAAAATGATACCTCACTTTCTATTTTGTTTCACCGGTTGGTTACCAGAAACATTCCGACTAATTTATGATGATGTGGCGCCGAAAAAACCTGTGTCAGCATCTGATCTACACTCTGGCACACCTAGTTGGCATGGCCATGTCATTGAAGTTCTCCACGTCAGATGCCACGTTGGATGAAGATACACGTGTAAAGAATGGGAACATGTGTTGTAAAAGCCCTTTCTTCTTCACAGGACTGAGAGATAGGCTTTGTTTGGATTGGCTTTTGGAAAACCCAGAAGTGTTTTTTTATAAGTTAAGCTTCAAAACGGGTTTTGAAAGACTGTTAGTTTGTATTGAAACTTTACGAAAAAGCTGGTACATAGCCAGAAAAAGTTTTTTTAATTAGTCGTGGCTAGAACTATGAAAAAGCTTTTTACATGTTCTGAATCCATACGTAAAATATCAATCTGAAAAATACTTAACTTACTCTGAGAAACACTTTTTTTAGAAGACTTCTACTAAACTAAAAAAAACACTTTTTTTTATAAGCCAATCCAAATAAGGCCATAGAGGGATGGTAAAAGTAAAGGTGGCTTTTCTTAAGATTTTTCATTCCCGAACAGAGAGATTGAAGGAGGAGAAGGTTGGGCTTCTCCAGGTTCTTCGTCCTTGAACCAAGAGAAAGAGGGAGGAAAAGACGGGTCTTCTTCAGGCTCTTCATCTGTTCGTTCTCTGTTCTTCAATCCGATGAGAGCAAGTTTAATTAAACCCAAGTTGTACTGTGATGAATACCTAAGTTGTTCTACATGTTTTGAATATGAGCATGAAGGTTGGGTAATTGATTTAATGGATGCAATTATTTCCAGTTATGATTTCACATGTGAAGATGAATGAAATTATCATGTGATTTAATTTGTTTCTTTTGCTAGTTTGGTTAATTGATACAATTGTTCATGTTTGTCTATTTTGGTTTGGTAATTTTGGTTGAAATTGTTTATGCTTGTGACAGTTGCATATGTTGCTTGAAGGAAATATTTAATTTTGTATGTCTGTTTGAAGATGATCTATAATTCTGTATGCTTGTGACAGCTGATCTGTAATTCTGTATGCCCATTATGATAGTTGCATATGTTGCTTGAAGCTGATCTATATGTCTATTTATGGTTGTAACTTTGGTTTAAAATGATCTGTCATTTGATGGTTTGAAATTATTTATTTGCATATGTTGCTTGAGGGAATTATTTAATTCTCACAACTGAATTTATTTGGATTTGTAGTTTAATTGAGTTACTTTGAGTATGTTTGCTATTAGCTGTGCTTGTTGTGTGGGTTAGTTTCTCTACCAATGTTAATTGACCTTTATTTGGTGATTTGGATGAAATTACTTTAATATTTTACATGTGCGTCTCTTGGTTTAAATTATTTATGCATGTGATAGTTGATTTGTAATTTGTTTGTTTAAAGTTACCAATGTGTTTATTATACTTTGCACATGTGGTTTGAATGAATTTAATTGTCAGAACTGAATGTAGCTTTTGTAAGTTAAAATTTTTTTATATGTAGCTTTTGTAAGTTTTTTTATTTTTTTATTTTTTTTTGTGCATTTGTGGCTTTGATTTAGTTTACTTGTTGGTTTGCCATGGTAGATGCCATCCAACTTTCACAATGCCCTATATCACAAGTCAGTCTATTTGTTTATTTTTAGTAACAAACTTGCAATAAACTTTTTTAATGTTCATTGGATTTCATTATATTTTATAAAAACATGGCAGGTGGTTACAACACCTGTCCAAACATCACAAGTGTCCAACCCTCCTGGGGAAACCCAATTGAGAAGATCAAAATTGAATATAAGGGGGTCCATAAAGTCAAAGAGAATTGAAGAAGAATCAACTATTGATGACTAGAGGATTATGACCCATAGGTGATTTATGTTACAAAACTTTTCTTGTAGGACTTGAAATCTTTAAGTTGTGTATTTCTTTTAACCCTAACATTACAGGTAGCTAGGAAAGATGGTGACACAATTAGGAGAGCACAATCTCTGAGAAATAAAGACATAAGTAAAAGAGGGGCCAAGAAATCAAAGGCAGGGATGAGGGAAATAGAGACAACTTTTGCTGCAGGTGGTTATGTGCTAAGGTCCCAGGTAAAATAGAATGATGAGCCAAAAAGAACTAAAGCAATAGGGGCTGAAAAGAAAAAAAAATATGGCTACCCCAAGAGTTAGATCATTTGCTGCCTCAACTAACCCACAGAAGAAGGTTTCTTGAAGGAAGAGCATTTTAATATTAGCTTCAGGGATTTTATGTTTCTCTTTTTTGGTTTTTTGGTTGGGTGACTTTGTAGCCCTCTCCAGGTGCAATTTTGTATGACTAATGGTATATTAAATCTGCAGAATGTATTTAATCTGCAGGGTTTTGTAAACATGCATTTTAATACAAACAATTATGTGGAATTGAATACATTTAGTGAATATCAATGTGCAGTTTATTGAGAATCTATAAGCGTGTTGGTTGAAAGGTTTTTACAGGTGATTGATTTCATCTTAAGTGTTTCAAAGTTATTCATTGTAATAAATTGCAGTTTTGTTGGTTTTGCATATTTTCCCCAGATGGAATCATTTTTTTTTATGCAAGTATCTTTACATTGTTTCCGCAACTCAAACATTTTTCTTTCTACATGTTCTGTATCTTAAACATTTCATTGCTATAAATAGCAGTTTCATTGTTTCAAACATCTTTTTTACATGTTCTGTATTTAAAACATTTCACTGTTATAAACTGCCGTATCATTGTTACTGCAGATTTATTAATTGAATCATTTTTTTTTTAATTCTGTGGATTCTTTTGCATTGGATCTGCAGGTTAACCATTTTTGGTGTTTTCAATTCAGCTTAAAGTGAAACTTAAGCATTATTTAGTTGACAAAAAAATTAAACTGACCATTAAAATACAACCACAGAGGCAAACCAGGGATAATGTTTGATTAAGAAAATACCCACTCCGATCACACAAACACTAGTGAATTGATGTTTCAAGCCAAACTAGGGATGATGTCTTAAACCAAACCATGGAATTTCAATTGTCCAATTGTAATATAATCATTACTAGGGCAAGCTCGTCGGTGACCGTGGTATCAACCATCATGCTTCTTCGCTGGCAGTCCGTCCATCTCTTCCTCATTGGAGTAGAGAAAGCCAAACTTGATCCTGTGGCCTTCTAACTGATCGTTGCTACCTCTTTCTCTTTCTCTCTATCTCTATCAGAGGCATGAAGGCGTTGACGATGACTGGCTAAGAGACTGAAAGTCCAGTGTGGCATCTGACATGGCGGACTTTGATGACATGGCCATGGCAACTGGGTGTGCCAGAGTGTAGATCAGATGCTGACGCAGGTTTTCCCGAGCCACATCATCATAAATTAGTCGGAATGTTTCGGTAACCAACCGGTGAAATGAAATAGAAGGTGAGGTACCATTTTGATTTAAATTGAAGTTTGGACCCCAAATCAAAAAAATGGTTTAGTTTGAATACCTTTCAAAAAATTTACCCTAAATCAACCTCATGTTTATCTACTTTTTTTACTGATTAATTTGAGAGTAGCTATTTACTTTGAATTTGAGTAGACTTAATTAATTAGAAACCTAGTAGGACCCATTTTATATAGTTTACAGCTTTGTATAAAGTACTAGTATGGCAAAATGTGTCAAGTGGTGGAAGACTGGTGCATTTAGTGTGAGGTTGTGGTCATCAACCAATTAGTGTGCTATTAATAAAGTTATTTGTTACCCCTCCATTTCCCCCATCTATTTCCCCTTCTAACAAGGGCCAGCGAAGCCTATAACTTTAAAAGTTATTCTATTAAGAAGATTATAGTTTTGACTCACTTGGTATTCTTAGATTTAAAAAATTATACTCTTAAAAATATTTAATAAAAACAATGTAAAAAAACTAACTTTTTTATTTTAAAAAAACCTAATTTGATAATAAGTAATTTATTACAAAATTAATAAGCTATGCTAGTAGTGCTTCAAATGTATTCAATACGATGGTTAATAACAACTAAATCGTGGATAATGATAAAAGTAAATCAAATTACATAGCTTCATCTAAGTGAAACATAAAGCACATCTACTATCTATTTGATTATGAACTTCAATCATGTGAACCCAAAAAAGTGAACTTCATGAATGATATATGTGCTCATAACTAAATAATGAGCATTTTCAAGTTATATATAGTTCCAAATGACTGCCATTTTATCACATTAGATTTTAAATGATAATTTTTTTCTTTTTTTTTAAAATAATATTAGAAGATGAGAAGAAAAACAAAGAATTTGCAACATGAAAAAGGAAAATTCTATAAATTTATGAACGAGTTATGTATTTTGAGTAATTATATCCAAAATATGTGACATTCACTGGCGGATTTAGGAGGGGGGAGCCATTATACCCAAAATATGTGACATTTACTGGTGGATTTGTTTGGTGGTGGGGCCCGGGGGTGCTCAAGCACCCCCTGGGCCATCATATATATATATATATATATATAAGAAAAAAATTACTGTTCACTCATCGTAATTTTTCAAAAGCTTCCCAAAAACCCTCCTACTTTTACACACCCGGACAACCCTTCCGTTAGTGTTTAACTTCACTATTACCCCTACTCGTTCACTTTGAATGGGTCCGTATTTGTGAAATCCCATTTTTGGCCTTGAAAATGGTGGGAAAAAGAAAAGCCAAATCATCGTGTTCAGCCTTTTCGAGGGACTTCTGCTTGGTTTCGATAGACAATGCATAGGGAGTTGCATTACATCTTATTGTTCTCCTCATTTGAGTTGTTCGACTTGATTACTGCGGTTTGCGTATCTGGTGAGAATCTCTTCGTTGCTATCGGTTTGACCATTCAGCGAGGAGTTTATTATGGCGACTTTCATTTGTGGTAGTCGGGTGAAGTTTATCATACCGAAATATATAAATCGGTTTCTCCAACGAGAAAAATGAAGTTGATTTCCATCGGATTGGTCGAGTGCACTTCATCTTCAAATGAGTGTATTCGATTTTTATTGTCGAGGCGAGCGTGTGCCATTGTCGTCTCCGTTTGAAAAGCGAGTTCATTTCGTTGTAAAAGTTCTTCTCGTTTATTGTTATCTGTTTGTATATTTTAAATAATGTTTAACTATTTGTTATTATCCGTTTAAATATATTACTAATATGTTTAATAATTGTCATATCCGTTTAATACTTGTCATCTCCGTTTAACATTATCTTTTACATGTATAACTTTTTCATATTAACGTTTAAATTCTCAAAGTCTCGCGTAAAAGCGGTGATCTTTTTCGTTTGATCCGAATTGTTGGCGGTGTACGTGGCGGTGGCGAGGTTATGGTATCCCGTGCATAAGATTAATGGCGGCATTAATTCTTATGCGACGTAACTATAAATATCCGAACACCCGTTCGTTGTAGTCGATCGATGTCGGTCCACTGTGCGTTTGATTTTTTTCTCGGATATGAAGAGTCAGCCTGCTTGTGGACTTCACACCATAAATAACCGGGGAAGAACCCTTCCCATGGACAACCACTCGTCGTCGTCCTCATCATCATCCTCCTCCTCCTCCTCCTCCTCTTCCTCCTCTTCCCATGGACAGACCACTCTGTCTCGAAAGGATGTTTCGTGAACCTCCTTCCTTATCTTGAGAATCAATCAGCCGTAATCACGCAACAAGTTAAATTATCTTTTCTTGCCCAAGCCGAAATGCTCGCATAATTGCACGAATCGCGGAGGATTCTCCGGTGGTGGATGACGGGAAGCAATTATGCGAGCTTTTCGACTTGGGTAAGAAAAGAAAGTTTTCACGTATTGCGTGATTGAAGAGGATTCTCTACAGGAGGGAGGTCAGGAAACATCCTTTAAGACGGGGTTGATATTTATCACTTGAGACTTTTTGTTACCGTTTAAGAACATTACGTCAGTGTACAACTATGTGGATTACGTGTTTAACTACCGGTATCTTTGCTTAAGTCCGACCATGACACATTGATTAATAGTCGTTTTTCATGAATGTGTTTGTTTAACCTTTTTTTAATGTTGTATGTTGTGCGGGGTTCAAGTTGATGCGCATGTTATGCAGCCATTGTGAGCGATTCGAATGTCTGAGACACTTGTTTTACGTTATCACGGGTCGAGTCGTGAGTGTCCAAAAGTCCTTGTAAATGTTGTAAATGTTGTAAATGTTTTGTAAATGTTTTTGTAAATGTTGTAAAGCGAATGTTTTATTTGAATGTGAACTTACGAAATTTAAGCGAGACCTAGTAAAAAAACAATGTGGGAAACAAAAAGAAGCGTCATTGTAAACAATAGAAAAAAAGTTAAACAATACATTGTTACTCTTTTAAACAATGACAGCGGTGTTTAAGAAAATACGTAAAGATGTTTAATCGGTGACCGGGAGGTACCCATCTTCAGCGATGTCGGTGAAAGCATTCGATTTAAACAATAACATATATTTTAAGCGAGTGAAGTCACTATATTTAAACGTTTAACGTATTATTTACATGATATAGACTTTATTTAAACCAGTAATCGTTATGTTAAACACTATGTGTATTTGTTTAAACATAAAAAAACTTGACGGTTAAAGCGAGATACTCATGTCGGCGATGACAATACGTCTTCGTCGCGACGATTGGCATATTTTTTTCCTTTTTTTGCCCTTCCGATGGAGGAAAAAAATACCGCCCAATCACATCACGTCTAGTCTAACCTCTATGCACTTTTTTTGGTCTTCATCGCGACGATTGATATATATATATATGCACTTTTTCTTGTTTTGCCCTATCGATTTGCTTTGTTTGTTGTTTACATCTTCTTCTTCTTCTTCTTCTTCTTGACTTATTTTTGTTCTTCATTTCATTTTGAATTATGCGATTTGGTTTTCGGTCGATATATTATGGAGAGTTTTTGTGGTATTGCTAGATTCGACGGGGGAGGGAAGAGTGCTAATGTTCGCGACTCGAGACTTCTTGGGAGTTGGTGTTAGGCGAGATATGTGGCGATGGGGTCTCGAAGTTTCTCTTGTCGGGGGTTAAGTTCATCACACGAGATGGATATAAAAGCGGTTTGCCCAATAGAAAAGCGATGTTGACTTCCAGTCGGATGTGTCACGTGCAGCTCCGTCTTCAAATGTCTTTGTAGTTGATCTTGTCGTCGAGACGAGAAAAATGTGCCGTTGTCGAATCCTAATGAAAAGCGAGTTTTACTCGTTGTAAGTTTCTTCTCTTTTAATTGTTCCGGGTTGATGCGGGGCCATTAGTGTTTAAATATGTCACAGTCATCTGGTTAACATATTGTACTAGTCGTTTACGTTATTAGTTAACTGCTTAAGTATTTAATTTAACGTTTAAATATTGTCATTATCACTTAAACATTATATTCTCCGCTTAACATATTGATCTTTTTCATTTTGGTGAAGTGTTGGCGAGGGAATTCGATTCTGCGAGTGCTCGAGTTCATCCCCATGGTGACCACGGCAGGGCGTGGGATGTCTTCCTTCCTCGTCGGATCGTTACGAAGTCGTTTGTCGTTGGATATTGGACAACGTTTTTGGCGGTGTCGAACATTTTCGAGGGATGTACTTGAAATCATGCGATCAAAAGGGAATTTTGACTTCAAATTCATAAAGAGCGAAAAAAACATCGGGTGGCTGTGGAATGCTGCTGCCGATGCTTGTCGTTGGTGCCTTCATGCATCAAAAGAGTATAACAAAAAAACTTTCGAGAATCAAGACAATCAACCCGTCGCACACTTGCGGTGGTGGCGTAGGTTCGGCGTCGCGTCCGAGCGTCGAAAAAAATGGGTTAGCGCCACGAGTGATTCGAAGCTCGAGGACCGTCCCTTATGCAAGGCCATCGACATTCGAGAAGGACATGTTGCGGGAACATGGTGTCCACATACCATACAAGCGAGCTTGGTTGGGAAAAGAGCATGCGGGTGGTCCTCGGCACGGTGACATCTATAGCTATGACTGTTGCTTTGGTATGTGGATAAGGTGGGTGAGATAAATCCGGCGGCGTTGCGATCGTGGAAAAAAAGGCGGTGATCATTTTAAAGCGTGCATTCTTTTTCGTTCGGTAGCGTGTATTGTGGGATTCAAGAGGGGCTTGCGGGTCGGCTGCTTTTTCTCGATGGTACACACCTCACGGGAAAAATATCGGGGTACACTCTTTGGGTGCCCGAGGGAAAGATGGAAACAATGGTTTTTCCACGTCGCCTTCGGTATAGTCGACAACGAGACCGATGCCAATTGGACTTGGTTCATATCTAAGTTAGGCGATGCTTTATACGAGGATGGAGATTATCATGAGATAATTACCTTTGTGTCGAGACGAGTCGAGGGGCCTTGTGAGCGCATGATTGCAGAGTCTTCCCTTCAGTCGCCACATGCATCACTGTCTTCTACATTTGGAGGCCAATTTTATGAAAAGCCAATGTCGGACTTGGGAAGCCATTGAGGGAGGAGTCTTGGTCTATATGCTTCCGCATTGCGTAGGGCATCCACGGCTAAAAGATTTTGATGATACTGGTGAATGAGCTGCAGGGCCGCATCACCGAAAGCTCATCAGCTGGTTGATTAATAAATCGGATATGGCACATTGGTCGAATTATCTATTCGGAGGTGATCGTTGGGGTGAGATGTATTCAAGCGTCGCGAGTCGTTCGATGCTTGGATCAAGGAAGCCGCGTCATTTCTGGGGTGGCGAAAATGAGTGCGACTCCATAAGGTCTGCGAATGTTGGTTTTCACTTAACATTTAGTGTCACCCTTTAAACATTCTCAATCTTTGTTTAATTACACTTATCTGACTTTAAATATTAATCCTTACGTTTAAATATTTACAATAATGTTCAAACATGTTTATGAATTATTTAACCATCATTGTCTTTTGTTTAACCTTATTTGCGGGGTTCAAGTTGATGCGCATGTTATGTAGCCGGCGTGAGCAAGCGAACAAATGGGAGACCTACTTATGCCCAGACATACATTCGAAGGTAGAGATCATTGTTGAGGGACGGCCGAAAATCTTACGTGTTGGTCGTTGTGTCGATGATCGTTACGAATTGATCGACCGGTCTCGACAACTCTGTGAGATCTCGCCATCGAACTTGTTCGTGTCGAAGGTGGCAAGTTTATGGTATCCCTTGCGAAAACACGCTTGCGCAGCAATAATGCGAGCAGACACCAGCGTACATCGATTTATTAGCGAGTACTTCAGCGTCGACAATTACAAGCTGGCGTACAGAAAGCTATATTCCCCATACCCGAGCGATGGCGAGGCCTTGAGGCGGATATCCCTGAAAGCTTCGTTTGCGACCGCTTTGTGACGAAGGCGACTGGGCGGCCTAGGGCGAAAGAGGATCGAGTCGCAAGCGTTTGATGTCCGCGAGTTACATTGCGGCCGCTGCCATGGATCCGGTCGCGATCGGCGATCTTGCAGATGAAAGCGTCGCACGACTAGGCATTGTAAATAAAGCCAGAGCGATGGCGGGAAACATTGTGTATTGATGGGCAACTTTCCATATTTAAGCAGAGACATTGTTATTTTAAGCGGATACTTTGTAATTTGAAATATTTCAGCTGATGTTTAAAGCGATATATAGTATATTTAAACAATGAAAGTGAAATGTACACAATTAGAGCGTAAATTAAACAATGAAATGAAAGCCGAATGGAATTTAACACGCTTTACAATTCAAAACAAACAAAATTTACATTAAGATATACAAGTCATGCTCTTGAACACGAAAACAATGAATTGAATTTGTCGAGTTTACATTCGAAAACAAAATTGACATTCAGATATACAGGACATGTTCTTCAAAAACAAAATTTAACCCGCTTGTGACGACCCCCCTTTGTCATGGGCATGCGTACGCCCTCCCCTCCTTAGGTATCGCGGGTAACATACCTTAATCTGAGGGTAAGGAACGTGCATGCTGCGGTGGCCGTAACTTCTCACCCCAAAGTAATTGCTCGATAAACCGCATGAGCGTGAGCCGGCGCAATCGACGCTTCCTTGTTTTTGGGCGTGGGGTTTCTATGTCGTGCGAGTGGGTACTTTGCCGTCGCCGACTCGCTCGAACTCCATATCGACACAAATGTCGAATAGATTCATTGTCGAGATATGCAAGTCGAGATTAGAATACCGATTTAAATACCACACAGATATTAATCGGACATAATTAAAGAACTTACCATGTCGAACGCGTCCTTATCGTACCCGGACATGAAGAATAATGCATGTATTCTTGTTTATCATTGTCGGAGACGGCGACATGGAAGTGGCCATTCATGATTATCGGGAGGATGACAATTTGAACTTCATGCGGTTTCATGTACGGCATCCCCGATCATAGCCATAATTGTGTCATAGTGCGTCGTCACGCTTTGACATAAAGCAGTATAGCGGTCCGGTGATGGGAGGCGCTTCTTGTAAGGATATGGCTCTTTGCTCGTCGACTTTTTGTATTATGCATACGAAAGCGTCCATCACATCATCGATGACCATCTCCTTCCCCTCAAGCGGCGATGTATAATTTGTCGCGTGTGGTCTTGCGACAGTCGTTCTTCCTACGAGCAGTCTTTGAGGTTAAAGCGATATGAGATATAATAAGACCATATTGTAAATATTTAAATGATATTATCAATTGTTACATGATATTATATATAATTTAAAGCGTTAAGTAGACAAATTAAATGATAACATAAAAGGTATTAAACACTATTAGGTAATAGTTAAACACTATAATAAAACCTTTAAACAATATCATAAAAAAACTTTACACTTACCCGATCCATAGGCGAGTTGAGGAAGATCCTCATCAACTCCTGCTTTCGTATTTGTTAAAAACGACTCGAGGCCAACCCATTTCTTCTTCTTGGAATAAAAAGCTTTTCCGAGTAGTGCAGTCCAATTTTTTTGATTGGCCTTGATCATCTCTCTCGTTGCTCGGTCGGGGTCTTGCTGACATCTTCCTTCGATGCGGGGGACGATGGCGACGGCATCAGCTGCGAGACACATCCTTACATGGTTGTTCTTGTTGTGGGATTGTGTCGCGCCCGATCGCGAGGGACGGCAGCGGCAGCATCAACCGCTGAACACATCCTTACATGGTTCTTGTTGTGGTGGGATTGTGTCACTGCTTGGGCTGCTGATCTTGTCGGCCCAGCGGCCAGCGACAACGGATTCGACGATCTTCTCAGCCGTGGCCATGACAGCGGCATCATTGGGAGACACACCCTTAACTTGTTCTTGATCTTGAGGGATTGTGTCCATCTTTGATGCATGCAATCTCGGCTGACCGGTTCCACCGGGTCGAGGATTTCATCGAGAAGAGAGTCGGCGACCTTCTCAGCAGTGACAGCAACCACATCATCTACGATGTCCTTCTCAACAACGACATCGGTCGCCCGATGGTGTTGCTATTGTTTCATCGTCGGTCGGCGGTGGAGCGGAGGCGATATTGTTCTCCTCTTTTTCGCAAGTCTCTTGAATGTGGCCGCCTTGGAATGACCTTCCGATGATGTCGTCGTCGTCAAATTCCGACGCCTCGTTCGTCCGGGTGCTTCGATTCTTTTCGAGGGATGGCGCGGTCGGGTTGTGAAAGCGATCCTTTCCGGCGCCTCGACCACGGCGACAAGCGGGAAACTTCGATCGTCAATATCCGGCATGACTGCGTAAGAGTTGCGGTGACATCTTAGCCTAATGTCAGCGGTGGGAGTACCGCAGTCGGGTGCCATGGTGCTGCCACAATCGGGGGCCCTGTCGTTGTCGTGGTAGGGGGTTGTTACAAGCTGCCGTGGTAGGGGAGGGCTTCTCGGCGTCGAGGAATGCGTCTGGCGTGGTGGGGTGGAAGTAGGAGAAGCGGCGTCCAGTAGCGCAGCGATAGAGGCTGCCCTCTCATCACGCCTTGAGCAGTGGTTCGGGAGCGATGGCATCCATCCGTCGGTTGGCCCCAACAAATATTTCTTCTTGACGTTCGCAGGAACCATTTCGGGAAACTAACATATATAAACCAAACAATTTCAGTGAAATCATTCATTTTAAACTATAAAAAAACTATATTTAAGCAGTGTTTATATATTTAAAGCGTTATAGAATATAATTAAAGCGGAGAACAAAAATATTTAAACCCGGTATGAATAAGTTTTAAGCGGTAAATACTAAAGTTAAGCGCTAAATAAAAATGTTTAAACATTAAAGACTTATGTTAAACATTGTCCATGATTTATTACCTCTTTTCCATCGAGCGATGACAAAGCTCGTTTCTCACAGTCGCTTGCTTCAGGTGAAAGTACTTTCACCGTAGCTACGACATCCTTGGGATCTTGCCAAAGCGGACTTTCTTCCCGTTCGGTCGACTCGTAAAAACCAGGGCGTTAAGCGCGACCAGAGCAACCCTTAATGTACCACTGTGTTGGTCTTCTTCCCGGCGCATCTATCTTGCACTCGGGCGTCTGCTTGTGGAATATCCTCCATAAGCCACTTGTGCGTCGCTTTGCGCCCGTGCGTGTCGCCCCATGGGCTGGTAGATCATCGGCGTAATCAGCGATCCGATTCGGGAACCCGAGCATGATGTATTTGGGAAGAGGGACTGTCCCCATGAGGGTACACCATCGGGAGTTTGACAAAATTATCTTCTTCTCCCTACGTCGAACAAGTTGCACGAGTGCTCTTGATGGAGTCTCTGTGTCTCTCGTGGGTCTTTGATAGATACCGCCCTTGACGGCGACTGGTTTTCTTCTTACGAAGACCAGCTGCGTCGCCGTCATGGCCATGAGACCAAAGACGAGGGCCACATCTTGAGGTTCGAAACTCGGTGAGCTTTCCCGATCCACGAATTTATTGGTGCGACCATCGTACCTTTGCAAAAGAGAATCAAGAAGGGCCCTCTCTTGGTATATAGCTTCAGCTCGATGAGCAGCTGCAAGCGGTGTCCTTCGAATAATCTCCCGATGTCGAGGGGTCGTGTTATCTTTCAATTCGACTAAGGTCTCCATGGCCAGGTGTCAAATAGCATCGCCCGTTAACTAGGTTGACCGCCCGTAATCACAAGACTGCGACAATAACAACACATTCGACATGCGGTATTGACAAAAGTTTAAGCGGAAATATAAGGTTTTAAGCGGTAAACTCTCGGTTATTAAAGCAGTGATATAAAAATGTTAAAGCAGAGACCCATTTTTTTAAGCGAGGCGAGAATACTTAAGCAGAGACAACAAATTTTAAAGCTGTAACATCTCATTTCTTAAAGCGTCAACCTCCTTTGTAAAAGCTGCAACCATATCAAGCGAAAGGGGAAATGTACATTATAAATATTACACAAATCATAACAATCGAAAAAAACTATTTCGATAGTGTATACATCTGAAAAATGCAAAAACAAAAACAAAAACCCCAGTAGAAATCTCCTACTGAGACTAACAAAACCCCGGTAGAAATCCCCTGCGAGACTTGATATCTTCCAACAAAAAGCAGGGAGCACAAAAACAAAACCGAAAAAAATCTTTCTTTGTAGCAGAGCAGTTAACATAAAACCATACTCAATACCTTAGATTTCAAAGCGATGAAATGCCAACTAGTTGCTGTGGGGGACTTCTCCTTCGAGATCTGGGTGGAAAGGGAAAAAGGCGATGAAATGCCAATTACGGAGGCTTGGCAGTGAGAACAACTCGGAGGCGACTGGAAATGGAAAAAGCGAAGGCGTGAGTTGAGAAAAAAAGCAAGTAAAAGGCTCCAAATAAATTCGTCTCTCGGGATTACCCTCACGGAAAACCGCCCACTTCCTCTCAAATCGCCGAGATGGTCGCAGCCCACGACTCCCCATGCAAAGGGCATTTTCGTCCAAAAAATTTGAAACTCACTCCGTTCATCACATTCTGAGGGTTTGGGGGTTTGAAAAACATAGAGTTTAAAAAGGAGGGGATTTTGGGGATTGCAAAAACTAACACAGTGTTTTGGCAATTTTACAAACTTAAAAGGGTTTTTTTGGCAATTTCCACACTATATATATATATATATATATATATAATTAAAATATTAATTATTATAATTCATATTACTTTTATTTTTTTAAAATTCTACCTCATATTACAATAAATTAAATAAAAATGATAAAAATTACTATATTAAATAAATTTAACGTTGAGTGATAATAAATAATATGACTAATGAAAACATAAATCCTCAAATATTTTTGTTTTTAAACTTTATATATAGATTTTTTATTGAACTTATCAATACATAATTATCAATATTTAGGATATTAATATAAAAATATAAAAAAATAAAAAAATAAAAAAATAAAAATCCTAAAAATGTAATTGCTATCGTAAAATCTCTAAAATAAAACATTGCAGATCTCAATGGATTGATGAGTTTTTCTCTTGGATCAATTATCTCCAAGTTTATGTTTAATTTTTCATTATAAGGATTTATCCTTTTTTTCATGTTTGTTTTATATCTAATTTAATTTTTTATAAAATTTTTGTGTGATTATTTGTTGTATAAAAATATTTATATTTGTTGAATGATTATTAGATATTTGTTAAATATTTGTTTCATTATGAAAATTATTGTGAAATAATGTTATATACTTGTTGTGATTAATTGTTATGAAAATTTTAATTATTTATTAGATTGTTTGTTGAATAATTATTGTATTTAATAATTGACTTAAATATGAATTTGTTTAAAGTTGTTTTTTAATTGCAGTATTTGTTAATTTGGTGTTTAACTAGTTGAGTTAATTGCTATTAATGTAGATATGATAACGGTTTAACACATAAACCAAATTTTCCAGATGGATATATATTTTATATTTTTAAAATATTGATTATTATAATCACAAGTTTGAATTAATAAAATTAGTTAATATTTTAAAAAAAATTTAAAATTTAAATTCAGCACTCTCTTAATTTTAGTTATGCTTCCGCCACCGGTGACATTGGTGGAAACTAAATTATTTTTTAAAAAATTTGGTCTAATGTTGAAGTAGAAGTAGTTTTAAGAGATATGTAGCAAGTCTAATAAATTTATTGTTGTGAAATGTAGATCTCTATTTGAAATAAACTAGATATTTTAAACAGAGAATACAAGATAATGAGAAATAGATGATTAAGTAATAAAAAAGAGTTAACGTGGAATTAAAAATAAACCCTAGAATATAAGCATTTGTTTTTGTTTTCTTGTTTAACTCCTAGCCAAAGTTTTTATATAAGGTTCTCCAATTATATTAAACCATTCCTACCACCATGAGAATATTTTTCTAAAATTTAATTATTTTTTTAATATATACATTCAATAAAACATGAAATTATACATACACTGTTGTACAATTTCTGTTTGTACAAAAAAAAATTAAGATTGATATATATATATATATACACCACTCCAATTCCAATTTACTGCGTCATGTAATTTAATAATAAATAAAGTTAAAAATATGATTTACAGCAAAAAATCTAACATTTAATTGAGATATATATAGGTTACATATTTACTTTTGCACATTATTATTTTGCGTTTGAGTTATTATCACTTAAAAATATTTATATACTGTTACTATATTTATGCTTCTGGAAAACCACTCAAGACTTACGAGTTAACTGATTAAAATAATAATAATAATAAAATAAAATCTTTAGTATAAAGTAAGCTAATGAGCCAACACTAGCATGGTCTAGTGGACTTAATACTGTAAAATTTTATTCATTAAATATACACTAGATCCCTGTGTGGGTCTCCTAGCGTATGAGATCGGAGGAATTGCATTTTTTTTCTCTCTAAAGTTGTATGGTAAAAAAAA
Organism: Dioscorea cayenensis subsp. rotundata; assembly: GCF_009730915.1. Taxonomy (NCBI): domain Eukaryota; kingdom Viridiplantae; phylum Streptophyta; class Magnoliopsida; order Dioscoreales; family Dioscoreaceae; genus Dioscorea; species Dioscorea cayenensis. The sequence continues at coordinate 394 of NW_024087596.1, read as the reverse complement.
TTATTATTATAGGGTTATAATTTTTGATATATCATCTTGAGGTTCATTGTCTCGTATGCTAGTTTTTTTTATATGGTAAATATTTTAGAGAGCTGTTAAGCCACCATACATAATGTATCTCTGTACATATCTGTCTTTTTGATATCTTTTAAGTGAAAGGTATTTGCGACTGTATTGATGAAAAGGAAAAAAATGATTTAGGACAATAGTCCAAAGTTAATTCTCATTTGGGATTGTAGGTAATATAATTAATTATTAAAATAGGTATTTTAACAATTATTTACCAAAATAAGTATAAATTAAATTTTAGTTTTTAATAGTTGTGGTTGTGGGTTCTCACTAGTTTTTAATATTAAATTTTATAAAAATTGTGGGTCCCACAAGTTTTTAAATA